>NC_043010.1:24602681-24632681 GCF_006345805.1 Octopus sinensis | reverse complement strand
AAAAAGATAGATGGCATGACAGGCCTCGACTATTGGGGTCGACTAGAAAAGCTAAAACTCTATTCTCTCCAACGTCGTCGTGAGCGCTACATCATCTGCATGATGTGGAAAATATTCCATCAGCATTGCCCAAATGATGTTGGCATCACCTTTAAGGTACATCCAAGGCTTGGGCCCCGTGCCATCCGCCCAAAACAAAAATCGCACTCTCATCTCATAACAACAATACGGCACAATTATTTTACCTCAATTGGCCCCGCTCTCTTTAACATTACACCAAAACACATTAAAACAGAAACTGACCCTATAGGGTTCAAGAAGTCTTTGGACAGATTCCTTCAAGAAATCCCGGATAAACCCCCTACACCCGGATATGTCTCTGTAAACAATAACTCTCTACTTGAGTGGGCCATAGTGCCCAAATTCTGACTTGAAAGACTTCACCAGGTGGTGCTATTAAGTTAGACATGGCCTGGGCCAATAATGGCCGAAACCTATCAAAGTATCAAAGTATCAAAGTATGTAGCTATATATATATATATTATATATATATATATATATATATATATATATATATATATATATATATATATATATGTAGCTATATATATATATGTAGCTATATATAATATATATATATATATCTATATATATATATATATATTATGTAGCTATATATAATATATATATATATATATAAGAAATATTGAATTTCTAAATCTCTCGTAGAGAGATGTACGGTGGTGAGGCGATAGAATGGTTGTATACTGTCAATCTAACAAGAACGTGACAGTAGGGGGTACACCACCGTTGTATAGCCATAGGAGGCATCGAACGCCTCCTGACAGCTTCGACGCATTTTTTCCCTGTGTCCTTATATACATATACGAAGGGGAGACAAACACCCCCAACCGCCGGGGGTGTTTGATAATCAGTGAATAGACTTCACTGAGTTTATATATATACAGATACGAAGTCCAGACAGATATCACCAGCCGACCGGTGTCTGCTACTCTAGGCCGATGAAGGACAATGATCCTGAAACACGGTGTCCCTAGATGCAGTTCCGGCGGTTGGGGGTGTTTGTCTCCCCTTCGTATATGTATATAAGGAAACAGGGAAAAAATGTGTCGAAGGTGTCAGGAGGCGTTCGATGCCTCCTAGGGCTATACAACGGTGGTGTACCCCCTACTGTCACGTTCTTGTTAGATTGACAGTATACAACCATTCTATATATATATATGTATGTATATGTATATGTATATATATATATATATAGCTACAAACACACACACATACACATATGTATGTATGTATGTATGTGTGCGCGCGCGTGTGTGTGTGTGTGTGTGTGTGTGTGTGTGTGTGTTACTGTCGTCGTCGTAGCAGTGGTGGTTGCTTAGGGTCTCAGATCAATCGAAACGACGCAAGGATAGGAGTGTTTTACTGTTTCATTCTTTTACTTGTTTCGGTCATTCGACTGCGGCCATGTTGGAGCACCACTTTTAGTCGAACAAATCGCCCCCCCCCCCAAACCACAGGACTTATTTTTTCTAAGCCTAGTAATTATTCTATCTGTATCTTTTGCTGAAACGCTAAGTTATGGGGACGTCGGTTGTGAAGAGATGGTGGGAAGACAAGCACAGACACACAAATATATATATATATACATAGCAGCCAAATAGATCACTATTACTACTACTAGAAAAAACAAGTCTCCACAAACAAACAGAATTTGTAACCCGTATATGGTAAAGAGGAAGAAGAAATCCCAGCCTATTGGATTAATGGTCATTTCCATACCGAAAAAACTACTAGGTGAAATTTATTAATTTTATTAAATTAATTATATTTCACCCTTTATGTGTATTGAATACTATTACTCCCATACAATGAATCTACGAAACTTCGTTTCGGTGGTACTGTTTTTGTAACTTACGTGGTGATTTTGGAGGGAGATACGAATTCGCCTGTCTATATAAATGTGGGGATGCTGGCAGACCGTTAGATCGTTCGATGTCGCCTGATCGAGTTGATGTAATGGGTGATTTTTTTCCTAGCATTTCTAGATTTATAGGAAATATTATGTTGACAAGGAAATGAACTTTCGATTCTAATCCAGAAACGAATTCGTCCATAATTAATCCAATAGGCTGGGATTTCGTTGTCTTCTTCCTCTTTACCATATACGGGTTACACATTCTGTTTGTTTGTGGTGACTTATTTTTTCTAGTAGTAGTAATAGTGACCTATTTGGCTGCTATTTCTAATATTTTCGGTATGTGGTTTTGAGCAACTTGTTGCAATTAACCCTTTATTATAATTAATATAATTCTTACCGAATATTGTCATTTCCATACCGAAAAAACTACTAGGTGAAATTTATTAATTTTATTAAATTAATTATATTTCACCCTTTATGTATATATATACATATATATATATATAACATAATTAGAGGATAAAATCATTAAAATTAATGAATTTATTAGTGGCCAGCATACAAAGACCCTTTGGGTAAAATACATTTATAGAGATATATAATCGTACAGGGTACAATTGTACTTAAGGTCACAAAGGCATATAAGCATAATAGCTTATGTGCCCTTATGTATGAATATACCCTATACAATTATTTCTCTCTCTCTCTCTCTCTCTCTCTCTCTCTCTCTCTCTACATACACACACACACACATATAGTAACTCCAAAAAGAACAGACCGCAAAAAAACAACAACGTGAGGACGTGGTACATGTAATGTATTAGCAGACGCTCAGGAGAGGAAAGAAAGATGGTTTAACGTTTCGAGCAGACGCTCTTCTTCGTAAACAGGGGAAAGTCCAATAGAAAGGAAGATGGAGGAAGACAATCGCCAACGATTCACAAGTGCTTACACACACACACACACACACACACACATACGACGGGCTTCTTTCAGTTTCCGTCTACAACATCCACGTACAAGGCTTTGGTCGGCCCAATGCTACAATAGAAGACACTTGCCCAAGGTGCCACGTTGAGGGTCTGAACTACAAGCCATGTGGTTTGGAAGCAAGCTTCTAACCACACAGCTACTCCTGCGCTTATTAAAGGCATTCCACCTATGATTCCATCTGTGGCCATCACGTCCTTTTAGGAATATGTACGACAGTATTTTCTAATGAGTTTTTTTCCTTATTTGAGAGGCGAGCTTGTGATTCGAGGCTGATTTCGCTGCGATTTCTAGCAATTCGGATGACCATATATATTTTTATCGACTTTTTTTTTTACCTCAGTTGGGCATTCATTGATCGAAAAAACCTATAAACAAATACATTCCAAACATGACCATCCTGTCTTATTCTCAGCAAGCAAGGCTATATATTATCATGCCCCATTTTGATGTGTAAGGTGACGGGACTGGCGGAAACGGTAGAGGGTAAAAAATGCTTTGGTTCATCCTTTCTCAGTCTTTACGTCCTGAGTTCAAATCCTGCCGAGGTGAAATGTGCTTTTTATCCCTCATGGGTCGATATAAATATAATACCAGTCAAATACTGAAATTGGTAGTATCAACTTAAACACTCACTTCAAAATTGCTGGCCTGGTCCCGTGGTGCAGCGTGCGTTTCGGATGCACCTTTCTTTAAACGCAGCACATTTTCAACTACTGCTAACAAACGTTTAGGAAATGGCCGCTCCGTGCCATCAAAATGTTCTCTACAAACCGCACTACATCACTAACGTCACCTTAATTATAAACAGTATGATAGTGTTTGCCTGCTGTTTCTAGCAAGTCAGGAGACCACGTGCATATTCGTGTGTTTTCTGTCTTGTACGGTATCTGTAAAGCGGCGAGCTGGCAGAAAAGTTAGCACGCTGGGCGAAATGCTTAGCGGTATTTCGTCTGCCGTTATGTTGTGAGTTCAAATTCCGCTGAGGTCGACTTTGCCTTTCATCCTTTCGGGGTCAATTAAATAAGTACCAGTTACGCACTTGGGTCGATATAATCGACTTAATACCTATGTCTGTCCTTGTTTGTCCTCTCTGTGTTTAGCCCCTTGTGGGCAGTAACGAAATAGGTGTTTCGTCTGTCTTTACGTTCTGAATTCAAATTCCGTCGAAGTCGACTTTGCCTTTCATCCTTTTGGGGTCGATTAATTAAGTACCAGTTACGCACTGGGATTGATATAATCGACTTAATTCTTTTGTCTGTCCTTGTTTGTCCCCTCTATGTTTAGCTCCTTGTGGGCAATAAAGAAATAAGAAACGTTAGCACGCTGGGCGAAATGCTTAGGGGTATTTCGTCTGTCTTTATGTTCTGAGTTCAAATTCCGCCTTTCATCCAAACATCCATCTAATCGACGTGTGTCTGTCTGTGTATGGGTGCCTTCGACATTGTACTTATATAACGCTATGTGTGTGTGTGCTTGCGTGTGTATGTATGTGTACATATATATTTATACACATGCATATATATATGTATATAAATGTATATGTATATATGTATCTATATGTATATATGTATATATATGAATATATATATACATATATACACATATATATGTGTATATGTATGTACACGCACACACACATATTTACTTAACGGATGTATTTTGTCGCAGGGTATGCATCAGGGAAAGATGCAACAAAAAATGTGAACGCTAAACTGGAAATACGATATAAATATTTTTTTTTATATTACAGATAAACTTTGCTTTTTCTTTGCTTGAAGTTTGTTGCAGGAAGTCATTCATTGAATGGCATGCCAACACGATAGTATTTCAATAGTAACGAGTTTTTACGATATAGCATGTGTCTGAACTTCCTGCTGGTTTTAAAAATCCAGTTGATTTTAATGTTTATATCCGGCCAATCAGTAAAGTGCTGTGTCTTTATTGTCATTTACAAAGTATTTTCCAATATTTTCTTATGATATCACTTTTATCAAATAGGTAACATAAAGTTCACTACGAGGAATTTATGATGATGATGGCCGTTGAAATCAACTGGTCAAACTTATAAATGCTTGGATTAACGTATATATACACTTTAAAAACTATTTAAAATATATGTGCAATACTGTACAAGTCTATACTGAAACCATCAATACTTTTATTCTTCAGTAGCAAAACATATTTTGATCATGAAGTTGTATGACGGTTCTCCAGGTTTCTGAACGGGTGAGTGAGTTGTATATACCTATTTTAAAACATATTACGGTTAGACCAATATAGTTTTTTGCGTTACTGTAAAAACAACTTTAGCTTCATAAACTAAAAGTTTTGTAAATCTCGTAGCAATAAGAAGCAAGTGGGGCTCATTGTGAATACTTCTCTTAATCTAAAGGTATTTATCTGCGGACATTTGATACAATCATGACAGTTAAAAGTATGGACATAAACACCAGCTAACCTTTATTTTCTTCTTGACTACCCGAAATATGCAGACATACCTTTTATTGCAATCACATTATTAAACACGTGGAGAATAAGAAGAAAAAAAAAAAAGAAAAGAAAAAATACTATTTATAGTTTCGCTCTGCTCGTACATGACTCTATTCACAAGTACTGTTTATAGTCGGCCCCTCCTTTGATTTTTCTCAAAGTCAAGGTCACTGTTCGCAAATTCCATCAACACTATTGCGGACAATTTGAACTCTCTTTGACCGATCGTTCTTCATCTCACTTTATGAGCTATTGCTACTGCTGCTATCAGAATTTACTGCTGTTACTACTATCGCTACAATTAGAAACATTCAAGTTGACGATGACACCGAGATGTCTTTCCCCGTGTCTGAATTATACCGGTGGCACCAACGAAAAATCCCTTTCTTTCTCTGTGTTGGGAGAAAAGAGAATTTACAATAAAAACAAACCCTCAGCCCTCCCTCCAACGTATAATTTACTTTAAAAAGAAATACTTTAAAAGGGAAAAACGTGAGAAAAAAAAGAAAAAAATAATAATCTAAATTAACGATAGACAAAAACATGTGCCTTCTCGCACATAAACACATTATTCACACAGATGCAATTATTGAAGTACTAAATGGCACGTCAAATGATATTTAATCGTGTGGAACATTTTACATGCATATCAATATTCTAAAGTTGGACATACTATCCCTTATCCTAAAGCTGCTTCAGACAATTAGGAAGGGTTCCCGACTCGTTGCACCGTCTGCTTTCAATCTTGGATTGTGATTCGGCTCAGCCCAAACTCTCTCAGATTTTGTCTGCTGTTGCCTACTCCTACAAGGATTGCACCTGTTTTTTGTTCCTGATTTAACTCCAATTTGTCCTAGAGCCCATAGAAGATTGTTTTTAGTCAACCATCCATCATGTCAGCTACCTACGGATCGAAACTGAGATCTGCAAGAAGGGCTTCTCATCAAGATGATGGTCCTACCAAAAGTCAGCTCAACGAGCAGTTGCTGTTGCTCAAACAAGAGGTCGAGCACCTAAAGTCTGTTGTTGCTCTCTTACTGAATAAACAGTCTCCTGTTGACGCAGAGTCACCCTTGATTTCTTCCCTGGAGACGTCCAATCCGAAGGGAACAAAATTGAAGCGGCCAAAGAAGGCGAAGGAACCGGCGGTCGTTTCTGCACATGATCGTTCCTGAAGACCGTTGTTCTCCCCAAAAGAAGAAACGTAGTCAAAACTCCAGTGGGGCAGATGAAACCTGATCACGATAAAATCTGTTTGGATTCTCCCTCACTTGTCCTTCCCATTAATGCCATTGCTCAACCAATTCTGAACGATCTCGATATGAGTTCATCTGGGGAGTGGTGCTCCCCCAAACCGGAGAAGAGGCAGTGCAGTTCCAAACCAGGCGGGAAAATTATGACCACTAAACCCATTCCGATCGACCCCACAGGCCGACATAAGTCCGATGGCTATGAAACCACCCTTTCGAAATCTTCCAATGAAGAATCGAATACCGCAGCTCATAGTAGAGAACATTTTGCCCACTCAAGATCAGCAATAATTTATGGTAAAGCTGAATCCACCTGTGATACAGGCATAAACCGCCTAAAAGATGACATTAATTTTGTTTCCATTTTAGTTGGAGAATTGTTCTCTGTGAACGAAAATGTCAGTGTCCATAAGGTCGCTCGGCTAGGAAGATTCCAAGCGAACCCAACCTCAGATACTAGACCACGCCCAATAAGGGTAATCTTTTCTTCCGATCGGGAGACTTCAGTCTTTCTGAACAGAGCTCAGACGCATGCCTGGGAGGACCCCAATATGGGTTTTCGCGAGGAATACTCACTAAGAGAGAGAATTCGCCGGAGAAACCTAATATCCGAACTAAAGATGAGGAAACAAATGGGAGAGAAGGGTTTACGAATCCAAGATGGACAGATAATCAAGTCCTACCTCTGGTCCCATGCTGTAGTGCTGACAGGGAAAGTGATGTGAGGGCAAATCGAAGTGAACTTGATACCCCTTATTCTGCTTGTTCCCCAACTCCCGCCCCTCAGACTTCACAGCTCAGCATCGTCTACACCAACTCGTGCTCCTTATTCCCAAAGTTCAGTGAACTATTTACACTGGCCATACGTGACTCCCCTGATGTGATAGCTATCACCGAGACTTGGCTGACTCAAGCAGTAAAGGACTCAGAAATCCACCTGCAGGGCTACGTCCTTTTCAGATGTGACAGAGGAAAAAGGCGAGGTGGAGGTGTTGCTGTGTATGTTAAGTCTGAGCACAAACCGTCCAGCGGTATTCTACCCACTAATGCTCAACCTACAACAAAATTCGATGCCGTCTATTGCAAGCTGAGCCTATCTGAGTTTTGCCTGCCCGTGTTGGCTGTCTACAGGCCGCCTCTTGCCGACCCCCAGGACGATGCTCATTTACTCGAAGCGATAAGATTCGTTTCAGCTTCGCATGACTGTTTGGTACTAGGAGACTTCAACGCTCCCACGATCGATTGGCCCGCATCAATTTGTACAACATCTTCCGGTTCGGCCAGGCCCTTGTTGACGTGGCTGAAGATTGTTTTCTATCGCAACATGTTGAATATCCGACAAGGCATCGGTCTGGGCAGCAGCCATCTATGCTAGATCTGGTATTCTCCCGCTATCCAAGATCAGTGTCAGACGTATCTGTGTGCGCCCCTCTTGCCAAGAGTGATCATGCGGTCCTGAAGTTCGTCATGCACACAACTTTTTCTACGCCCACGACTACTTCGCTGCCACGTAGAGTCTTCTCTGCAATTAATCTTGAAATTCTAACCGAGGCTTCCGCGCTTCTGGACTGGCGATCCCTGATGACGTTGTCCTCAGTTGACGAACTATGGTCATCCCTCAAAGCATATGTAATCTGTTTGACTGACCAAGCAGTTCCCGTTGGGCTTCCCAAGAAGAAACACAAGCCCTGGGTGACGAAGAAGGTTAAACGAGAACGTCGACTCAGAGATATTGCTGGGGCTGAATTCAAAAATCTGGATTCGACTGCAGCTTTTGAGGTGTACAAAACTCAACGAGACCGAGCCGTGAAAATTGAAAAGAAAGAACGCTTCAGTTATGAATACAAAATCGCGGCAAATGCCAGTAGCAATCCAAAAACCTTCTTTGCCCATGTCCAGCGGAATTCCCGCTTAAACAACCAGATTGCAACGTTGGTAGGCTCAACAGGCGTATCGATTGAGGACCCTTATCAACAGAGTCAATTATTTGCCGAGGCTTTTTCAACTATTTTCAAACAAGATGATGGTCGTGAACCCCCTCCAGTTGATAGATCGGTACCTCCAATGCTTCGATTGGTCATCATCACGCGGACGAAGTCAAACGTGTTATTCAAGGCCTCGATGTCAACAAGGGTCACGGCCCTGACGGCATACACCCACGGGTTATCAAAGCGTTGGCTCCGGTCATCTGCGAGCCCTTAACACGACTATTCAATATGTCATTGGCGACGGGTGTTATACCTGCAGACTGGAGAACAGCGATAATCTGCCCAATTTTCAAGAAAGGGAGCCGCGAAGACCCGCTTAACTACCGACCGGTTTCCCTTACATCAATAATCAGCAAGATGTTCGAAACCATCCTTAAGAAAAGTATGATGCTCCACCCTCCTAAACATAGCCTCTATCTCTGATTCCCAACACGTTTCGTGCCGAAGAGATCATGCTTGACCAACTTACTAGTAATGGAAGAATTGGTGACGCGCATCCTCGATGATAGTGATGCTGTTGACATCGTTTTATTGGACTTTGCCAAAGCTTTTGACTCGGTAAACCACCGCCTATTAATTGTCAAGCTTCAAGCATATAGTTTCCATCCGGATATTGTACGATGGTTGGTGCCTTCCTCTCAGATCGCTCCTTCCAAGTCCAAGTTAATGGTTCGCGGTGTCCGACGTCTCCAGTGCGAGCAGCAGCAGTGGCGTGCCTCAAGGTTCAGTGCTTGGCCCTTGTTGTTCTTAGTCTTCATAAATGACTTGCCCGACGACCTCACGCAACACACCCTTCTATTTGCCGACGATATCAAACTGGCTCGCTCCTCGCGGTAATATAGAGGATCTTCGTCGATGCCTCCACCAAATTTGAAGTGGTCTAACGATTGGGACCTGTGTCTGAACGTGTCAAAGTGCTGTCATCTGCCTGTTGGCTCTCCTCCTGCACAACTCAACTTGATTTGGAGCCGGGTCGTCTGCTGCGGAGAGGACCGATCAGGTAAAGGACCTGGGTATCTTGGTGGATTCCTCCTTTTCGCCTTCGGCCCAGTGCGTCCATGCTGCCAACAAAGCACGCGAATTCTGTTCTTGATTCGACGGTCATTCGGAATGCTCACAGCAGCCCATATTCCTACCACTCTATGTCACGCTGGTGAGACCCATATTGGAGTATGGGATTCAAGCCTCTTCTCCTTATCTCCTCAAAGACATACAGCATCTCGAAAGAGTCCAGAAGCTGGCTACCCGCATGGTTCATGGTCTCAAAAATTTGTCCTACGAAGAAAGGCTGAGGACGCTCGACCTTTATTCTCTTGAAAAACGCCGCCCGCCGGTGGTGATCTCATTCTCGCCCACATCATCAGAAGCGGAAGTGACCTCTCGAAAGAGCTGTTCTTCACTCCTGCTCCAGAGCGTCGGCTGCGGGGTCATTTCCGAAAAGCTCTACCTGCGACGATTTCATCTCAATCGGAGAGGAGCTTTCTTTCTCTCCGTCCGGGTTGCGGATCCGTGGAACAAGCTGCCAGACGAGATGGTGAAGATGCCGACGACCGCTTTGTTCAAAGCCTCCCTTGACCTCAAGTGTCCTGAACTCTTTATATGAACACTACCCTGTACTTAACTCCATGTCCCCCTACATGGCCTTGCTATTTGCTTTTGAGCCAAATTAACTAACTAACTAACTAACTAACTAACTAACTAACTTTATTTCACGTTGCTCCAGTTCACTCATCTGTAGAAATGAGTTGCGACGTCACTGGTGCCAAGCTGTAGCGGCGTTTATCTTTCCTTCGGATAACATTGGTTGCGTGGAGACAGGAGGCTAGTATACATAGGCGACTACTGGTCTTCCAGACACAAACTTACCCAGACTTGTGTCTCGGAGGGGAACCTTCTAGGTGCAATCCTTTGGTTATTCATGACCAAAGGGTGTCCTAATATATATATACACAGGGTTGGCCAAAAGTCACCTGACAGCAAATGAAAACCATTTGATTCCAAGATTTATTTATGTTTAACAACTGAATGAATTTAATAAAAAATGAAACATCATGAAAATTGTTGAAACTGAATTCCTTGATCGACGCCATTTTCCCATTCGAGTCAATACAGAATTACAGATAGTATTTATGAAATTTTAATTTACTGTCGGGTGACTTTGGCCAACCCAGAGAATATATATATATATATATATATATATATATATATATATATATATATATATATATATATACACGATGGGTTTCCTTTAATATCCATCAACCAAATCCGCTTAACACTTCGGTCGGCCCGAGGCTACCCATCAAGGTTCCATGCTGTGGTACTGAATCTAGAACTATGTGGCTGATAAGCAAACTTCTTGCCACACAGACAAGCCTGTGCCGATGATGTCAGCATCTGATCAGAGTGGGAATGGAAACAGTTTTGGGGATGCTGCTTTGTGTTTTTGTGTATTGATTCAGAATCAAACTTTTGATAATGGCCAGGCGGTTGAAAGAATTTTTACTCTGTTAAAAGATATGAACCATATGTAAAATTTACTCTTTTCCGCTCTTTCCTATTCTAAGTCTTTTCACCCCATTCTGTAGATACGCCTAAGTTTATTCCATCTAAGTTTATTCCATCAATATATATTGCATTGAAGGCGGCGAGCTGGCAGAATCGTTAGCTCGCCGGGCGAAATACTTAGCAGTATTTCGTCTGTCGCTACGTTCTGAATTCAAATTCCGCCGAGGTCGACTTTGCCTTTCATCCTTTCGGGGTCGATTAAATAAGTACCAGTTACGCACTTAATGGACTTAATCCATTTGTTTGTCCTTGTTTGTCCTCTCTGTGTTTAGCCCCTTGTGGGTAGTAAAGAAATAGGTATTTCGTCTGCCTTTACGTTCTGAGTTCAAATTCCGCCGAGGTCGACCTTGCCTTTCATCCTTCGTAATCGACCGCCTAGAGTGGAAAAGAATATACATTGCATTGCAATAATATAACGGCATGATGATGATTGAATTCTTAGAGATCGGGGATAGTTAAATTAAGTTAATTTTTTTGGCTCAAAAAGCAAAAGCAAGGCCATGTAGGGGGACATGGAGTTATGTACAGGGAAGGTGTTCATGAAAAGAGTTCAGGCCATTTCTGAGAGACTTTGAACCGAGCGGTTGTCGGCATCTTCACTATCTCGTCCGGCAGCTTATTCCACGGATCCGCAACCCGGACGGAGAAAGCCCCTCTCCTTCGATTGAAATGAAATCGTTGCAGATAGAGCTTTTCGGAGCTCTATCTGCGACGATTTCATAGAACTGATACTGCTAATATCTCATTTCAGTATTCAGATATGTATTTAAGGCGACGATCTGGAGGAATCGTTAACACGCCGGGCAAAACGATTAAGGACATCTCATCCATCTTTACGTTCTGAGTTTAAATTCCGCCGCCGCGGTTGACTTTGTATTTCATCCTTTCGGAGAGCGATTAGATAAGTATTAAGCACCACTACCCTGAACTTGCTGGCCTTGTACCAAAATTTAAAACCAATACATAGAGATATATTTCAGGCGGCGATCTGGCAGAGTCGTTAGCGGCATTTCGCCCGTCTTCAAGTTCTGAGTTCAAATTCCGCTGCCGATGTCGACTTTCATCCTTTCGGAGAGCACTGGGGTCGATCTAATCGGATTATCCCTCAGCCCACTCCGAGTTTGCTGGCCTTGTTGTTACAGCCAAATTACATGCATAATGAGACTCATTACGCAACTGTAATTAAACAAATTGACTGTTGACCTTATTGTGAGTTACAAAGCAGCATTTTGCAAATTATACTGTTTTCCTTTAATTTTTACATTAATGTCTTGCATTGAAGTACGCGATTGATACAAGTGTTGTTTAGTTTAAATATGGGTAAACTGAAGGCTGTCGAACTCCCCACCAAAAAAGAAAGAAACATCAATCAATTACAGATGTGGGAAGAAACGTGAGGGTATAGTGGTTAGTGTGGGACCTGAAAGAGGTGGAGGGAGAATATTTGTGAAGAGAACTAATGAAACGAATGTGTTGAGATGGTGAGAGTGGAGATGCAAAAACAACTATGTTTGACGAGCAAAGACCATCGTTGTATATGTCAAAGAAGAAAGAAGAAGCTTTGTATCAGACGATCTGAAGTCAAAGTTTATTTTTAAGGCTTACCAATATATATACATACATACATTCATACATACATACATCTATACATACATATATCTATACATACATACATACGTATATACATACATACGTATATACATACATGCATACATACATACATACATACATACATACATACATACATACATACATCAGACATGTGATTAGCAGCTATCCTAAAATGTCGTCACGGTACTACAGCCTTATGCAGAACAATGTTGTTGCTAAAGCAATTTACAATATGCCATCTGCAAAAAAGACAGTCCTGAAGTAAACTTAGAAAATCACTCTGTTATGGAATACATTCATAAACTCAAGGAATACTGGTAGAATATTACCACCAAAATTTCTGTCAAATGTAAACATATCAGATCGGATATTGTTACTTGGGACAGAGGGGCAAAGGTATGTACCATCATAATGGTCAGCTGCCCTGTAGACATAAATATCTCTTTGAAAATCAAAGAAAAAGAGGATATCTATGGACAACTGCTTAGAAACCTCCAGCTTCTATATCTAGACTATGAATTCATATTTATACCAATAATAATTGTAGCATTAGGTTTTGTTAGTAATTGCTTAAAGGAGAATCTGGATAAGCTAGGATTTTCAGAAAGAGAAATCGACCGGCTAATTTGTGCAATCAGTGAGTGGAACAGTAAAAATATGCAAGTTCCAAATGTGAATTTGTCTGTGTTAACTACATCCCAATGATTAAGCCTTGAACCTTTGTTGGAAACCGGCTCCCTCCTTAATGGAAGATTTATAATAATTAAAAATTACAAGAGATATACGTACGTACATACATACATACATATATACATACATACATACATACATACATACATACATACATACATACATACATAATATGTCGTCGAAATGTGTCGCGTTGGCATAAAGTGGATATTTGTTGTTCTGTAATGAATACCATCCCCTAGAAATTTTAACTTTAATACAAGCCTATCGTAAAATTAATTTTTATGGATCAATACGAATAGGCATCTTTTGTTATAGACTATCATGGCCGTAATCAATTAACTGAAAATCAAGAAATGGTTTTGCTACAATATAAACCGTGGCTGAACAGGAGACTGAGGTCAGCTGTCGCAGGTCACTAAACTATTGAGAGGAACAGCCATGAACCTTTGAATCGGACAAAGATTTGTATCAATTCTATAAAAAGGTCTGGGAAGATCCCTTGATAGGTTGCATGAAAAGTATGAAGAACTACTAGGATCTAAAATAAACCATCCATTCGAACTTCAGAGCCAAACAGTTGTGGCAAAAGGCAAACATGGCTGACAAAAGATTTTCAGTTATCCCTAAAGACCATTGGGACGACGTAACAAATAAAAAGGAAACGAGATCAATGAATTCTTACCTTGAGAAAATCATAAACAACACGGACCATGGCCGACACTATAAACATAAAACTGAGGCTTACATGCTGAACCTATTTTTAAAAAAGAAGCACACATACACACGGACTCAAAATTCAAAAGGTTATGCAAAACAACGTAATGCCGGCTGGAATGTCTTTGACCGTAGGATGGCTGGGTTTGGGTTGACCTTATAGTAAAATCGAAGAAGAACAATAACAAGAACAAGAACAAGAACAACAAGAACAACAACAACAACAACAACAGCATCAGCAGCATCAGCAGCAGCAGCAACAACAACAACAACAGCAACAACAATAACATATATATAACTAAATCTGTATGAATGGATATATATATATATATATGTAAATATGTATGTGTATATATATATATATATATATATATATATATATATATATATATATATATATATATATATATATATATATATACGGTTAAGTAATTGAGATTCAAGTGAATTCTAAAGAATTCACATGAATATGGTCCTTAATTAGGATGCACCGGAAATCTATATGGTGTTACCCATACGACAAGTGGGGTGATTACAAATAGGAAAAAAGCAACAAGAATGGATTAAAATCTCGGTACGATCGTTTCGTACGAGGACATCTTTAATAAGCTACAAAAATGCAGTGAATACAGATGGCTCGTACTCGTCAGCCGAAAAAACATCAGAGAATTCCCAAACATCAAAAGGGGTAGATACAAAAGAGGTTGTAAGATTAACTGCATTGAAGAAAGTTCGATTCATGGAGATCCGATGAAAGGTTTTAAACTTATAGAATTTGTGCATGTCTACATATAGCTCATATTGAATTTTTAATCAAGTTGTGTGAAGAAATTTTCGGATACAGTCATGCAAAATTTCTGAAAATCCGAGTAAGAGGCAAAGTGACTGCCTTATCATGTAGAGGAAAGTCTGAGTAAAAGCAAAGTGACTGTCATATCGTGTAGAGGAACAGATTGTTATTGAAATTTACAAGAATCGCAGATAAGTTCGATTCTTGGAGATCCGATAAAAAGTCTTGAACTTACAGAATATGTGCATGTCCTTATAGTTCATAATCCAGTTTTGTGAAGAGATTTAGGGTACAATCATGCGAAAATATCAGGGAATCCGAATGAGAAGCAAAATGACAGTCTTATATTGTAGAGGTGCAGGTTGTTAATGAACTTTACAAGAATCACAGAGAGAGGAGGAAGGAAGTGGAATTTAATCAGTTACTGCTATTAAAGCTATCAAAGAGAAAGGAAAGGGGAAGCTAAGGGGATGGACACAAGTTGCTTCTCATTCGGATTCCCTGATATTTTCGCATGATTGTACCCTAAATCTCCTCACACAACTTGATTAAAAATTCAATATGAGCTATATGTAGACATGCACAAATTCTATAAGTTTAAAACCTTTCATCGGATCTCCATGAATCGAACTTTCTTCAATGCAGTTAATCTTACAACCGCTTTTGTATCTACCCCTTTTGATGTTTGGGAATTCTCTGATGTCTTTTCGGCTGACGAGTACGAGCCATCTGTATTCACTGCATTTTTTGTAGCTTATTAAAGATGTCCTCGTACGAAACGATCGTACCGAGATTTTAATCCATTCTTGTTGCTTTTTTCCTATATATTTATATATATATATATATATATATATATATATATATATATTATATATATATATATATAAATATATTTATATATAAATATGGATAAGATCGATATTTAAATACCGATATTATCAGGTAGCCAGCATGGGAATAAAAACCTTTCAAAGGTAATAATTATTTAAAATTATAATCTAGGGTATCTTAGAGATACCACCACGCTGGAAATAGCAGTCAAAACTTGACTCTAAAACCAGTAATTATCCAGAATTTTTTTTGCTAGTTTATTTTGTCTCTATGCCTTCTCTCCTGTTGCTCTGTGAACATTTAATGTGGTTTTAGAGTCAAGTTTTGACTACTATTTCCAGCGTGGTGGTATCTCTTAGATACCTTAAATTATAATTTTATATATATATATATATCAGAAATACTAAATTTCTAAATCTCTCGTAGAGACATGTACGTTGATGGGGCGATAGAATGGTTGTATACTGTCAATCTAACACGAACGTGACAGTAGGGGGGCGGGGTCACCACCGCTGTTTAGCCCTAGGAAGCATCGACGCCTCCTGTTGGCTTCGACACATTTTTCCTGTGTCCTTATATACATTTACGAAGGGGAGACAAATATTTGTCTCCCCTTCGTAAATGTATATAAGGACACAGGAAAAATGTGTCAATGCCATCAGGAGGCGTCGATGCTTCCTAGGGCTAAACAGCAGTGGTGACCCCCCCCTACTGTCACGTTCGTGTTAGATTGACAGTATACAACCATTCTATATATATATATATATATATATATATATGTATGTATGTATATATACGTGTTTGCAGATATGTATATATGTACGTATGTGTGTGTATATATACGTATACACACAAAAAAAAACACTCACATATATACGTACACACATGGGAAACATTGACTAACACTGTACGGTCTCCTGCAAGATACTGACGTTTCAACAATCTGTTCCTGTTTTCTTTTCCCATGTTAAGTGCTCTGAAGGTATCTGTTTGTTTACATATGTTAAGTATCTCAGGTGTTTATGTTAGTGCATGTTAAGTGTTTTTTACGTCCCTCTGGTTTTCTTTTTTTCTTTCTCTTGAAATGTGGTCTAAATGCTTTCTGATTACCTATGTGAATGAGTTCACAAGCGTTTCTTTTTTTAATGAGAACTGAGTGTCAAGAAGCTCGATTGCTTATCAAGTAGGCTAGCATTAAAAATAGAAAAATAACAATTAGAAAAATAAGAAACAGAAAATAGAAAAATACCAAAATCAAAAATCAAAAATGTGAAAATAAAAAAATAAAAATAAAAATGAAAAGTAGAAATTGGAAAATAAAAAATTAAAATGTTACTTCCCCATCGCAAAAACAATAAGCAACAATATTCTGCCTACATATACACATCTACAATAAATACAGGAAATCAACATGTTTAAATTGCTAACAGTACATTTTTACATCTGCAAAACGTTTTCCTTTAAGAACTTCTTTCATTCGGGAAAACAGAAAAGAGATGCAGGGAGCAAGATCAGGCGAATAGGGTAGGGTGGGTAAATGAGGTCATACCATTTTTGGCAAAAACTGTCTTACACTCAAGACGATGTGCGCAGGCGCATTGTCGTGATGAAACCACCACTCTCCACTTTGCCACTGGTCGGGGTGTTTTTGTCTCACCGCGTCTCGCAGACGCTTCAGAACTTCCAAGTAGGATATCAGGTGAAAAGTTTTGACCAAGAGTAACAAATTCTGTGCAGATAATTCCTTTGAGATCGATGAAACAAATCAACATCGTATTAGACTTCACTTGACATGTTTTCTAGGAGGTGTAATGACATTGAATACTTCCATTGACTTGATTGCTGCTTCGTTTCTGGGTCGTAGCCGTAACACCAGCTTACATCACCAGCGATGACCATCGAAAAGAGATCTGGATAAAATTCTAACTGTTCTTTCAGTTAACAACACGCATTCAGTCATGACTGATTTTGATCTTCCGTGAATAAATTAGGTACAAATTTTGCTGCAACTCTTTTCATTCGCAATTCCTCGCTGAAAATTCGTTGGCAGGAGATTCATGACACACAGGTCATATCAATAAGTTTGTCAATTGTTTGGCGACAGGCCATGCATTTTTGTGATCTTTACATTGGTTCGGGAGGTCTACTGCCACCCTGAACGAGGTGGTCTTCAAGTAACAAGTGACTATTCCTTAAAGAGCGAAAACCATTCGTAAACTCATGTTTTGCTTATGGCAGCGTCCTTATAAGCTGTTTGAAGCATGATAACTTTTTCGGTCGCCGTTTTCCCCAGCAGAAAACAAAATTTCACTGAAACACGTTGTTCATTCGTTTCAGTCATCGCAAAAATCGACGAACAGAGGAGAAGCACTGCAAAACAAAGACGCACCACCTGACAGTACGACTACACCGGATGCCGCCGGTCGGCAGACTGATGCCTGAGGGTTGCATCAAGTGACTTTTAACGGCAGAAGTCTGAACTATAACTGGCTTGCCACACAGAAAACGTTTCCGGTTAATTTAGGATATTTTGATACCCACTAGCATATATACATATATATATATATATATATATATATATATATATATATATATATATATTCAATCTTCTATGCTGAGTCCATAAACATCCAAGGGTATATTTTCCCTCTGAAGATATTATGCTCAGATCATATAAATATAAATTTAATATTTACTTAATATTTCCTGAGTATTAATTGAAACAGCTTTAAGTGAAGATGATAAATTTGCTGTTAATAATAAACAATTATTAACTTCCCAGTCTCCATTTTCTTCTTTTATACACACTCATGTATATATATATATATATAATATATATATATATATATATATATATATATATATATATATATATATATGTATGTGTGTGCATATATACAAATAAATGAACAAACGAAATATAATAACAATCAAAACGTTAGGTTGGAGTCAGGTGTATTTAATAACAGATTGATTCAGCTTCTCATTGCTAAAAGTTTCGTGGATCTGGTACTCGTCCGTCCTTCGTCAGATGTTCTTTAGAGTCAAGATGTTGTTTCATATATATTGTCTTTTACTCTTTTTAATTGTTTCAGTCATTAGAGTGCGGCCATACTGGGGCACAGTCATGATTTAGCCGCAGAAATCAAACCACGTACGTGTAATCTTTCATGCCTAGTACTTATTGTGTCTGTCCATTTTATGTCGAACTGATAAGTTATGGAGACTTAAACAAACCAACACCGGTTGTCAAGCGGTGCTGAAGGACAAACATAAACACAAACTCTCTCTCTCCCTCACACACACACACATACTTACCAAATGCACAGACAAGAATTTGAAAGGCCCAAGGCTAAAGCAGAATCCAAAGGTTACGAAGTGATACTAAACCCGGAATCATGAGATTGGGAATTATGCTTCTTACCACACAGCCATACAAGTGTGTGTGTGTGTGTGTGTGTGTGTGTGTGTGAGTGTATATATGTGTGTATGAGTGTATGTTTTCATGAATGTATGTGTGTATGCATGTTATGTAATACATGGAATTAGTGTCATTATTCTTTCTATTTCTATATACAGTCATCAACACTGAGGTGAATGTGCTTCACTGATGGGTTCTAATAAGATCGAAATATATCCAATTTTTCCGAAGCTGGCTTTAAAGATGAAATCCACACTTAACATTATTGGTTATTGTTACTTCTACGGCAAAGCCGTCTACACACACACACACACACACACACACACCACACACACACACACACTTACACACGCACATAGACACACAGACACACAGACACATAGACAAACAGACAGACAGACACACACACACACACACACACAACTTTCTCACACTCTTTCTTCCTGTTTCTGTTGTACCTGTATTTCAAAGGGTCAGCCTTGTCGCAATCTGTGTCACGCTGAATCTCCCCGAGAACTACGTTAAGGGTACACGTGTCTGTGGAGTGCTCAGCCACTTGCACGTTAATTTCACGAACAAGGCTGTTCCGTTGATCGGATCAACTAGAGGTACCAAAAACCAATTATTAGAATTGTAAGGACCGGCAGTGGGTTCTTACAATTCTTTACTTTCATCATTTGAGGATCTATAGAATACAAGTTAAGCCAAAGTTTGAAACTAGTATAAATTGCTCGGAAAAAGAACAAAACAAAAAAAGATACAAAAGATGAAAGAGAGAAAATGGCCTTGGTATTCGTAACCAGTGCGAAAAACGTACAATATATCTTTCACTTGTTTCAGTCTTTGAACTACAGCCATACTGTGGCACCACCTCGAACAACTTAGCAGACGCCAGTGTGGATCGAAGTCACGATCTCTGTGTTACAAAATCGTGCACTAATAATTGACCTATGGAATCAAAAGAGTAAAACTTTAAAAAAAAAAATTGGATGTCGTGCGAGAAACAACAAGCGATCTGTGGTAATGGTTATTTACACGTTAAGTGTATCTGACGTTTTGTTTGGAACATATTGTAAATATTTAGATGTTTTCTGATAGAGAATAGTAATTTCCTGTTTCTTTTCAACTAGAATTTGGAAAAATCTAAAGAGGTTCAATCCCGTGCATATGAAATAAACAGGACATGAAAGGACGCAACTTTATAAACTACGGCAGGAAATGAAAGTGTGTTCAAATGGTTCACTTAATTTTCTTTTCACGCTCTACTAAGTCAGAGTTTTTCTAAAGAGGAATCGACAGACTCATATGAGTGATTCCTTGAATGTGAGGGATCCTGTTGCATCCTTTTTCGTCTCAGGGGATTAGTACTCCTAAATGTATTATATTATATTTAACATTTTACACACACACACACACATGTATCTATGGAAAGAGGGAAAGAAGAGGAGTATTCCAAGGCAAGAAACGATATTGGAGAATTTGTTTCGGTGTTTGAAAATGCACCTGTACATGAAAAGCGTGTAGTTGTTAAAAACAATTACCCCTTTTCCAAATTCAGGTGTATTGTCTACCCACCCCCAAATTCTCCTATATATATATATATATATATATATATATATATATATATATATATATATATATATATATATATATATGTATATATATGTATATCTATATCTATCTATCTATCATCTATCTATCTATCTATCTTCTATCTATCTATCTATCTATCTATCTATCTATCTATCCATCTATCTATCTATCTATCTATCTGTATATATGTATATGTATGTGTGTGTGTACATATACATATATGCGTATTATATATGTACGTATGCGTGTGTATATATATATGTGTACATATGTATTTATGTATATTTTAATCGTATTCTAGACTATCCATGACCCGTTGGGTCACTAACAATCAAAAGTACCATGAAAAATCTTCGTATCTCGGGAATCCGTGGTCCGATTTACGCGAAGCTTGTTTTATTCTGTTTCTATTCACATTTGAATGGTACCTTACTTTCAGAGTATTTTCCTATTATGTGCCGGTTTGGTGATTTATAAAAGTCTTCAGAGTAAAGGGCAATAACTCCAGGTTTCACTGCTTAAATTTCTTGAAACAAACCTCAGAAAAACCGTATATCTCGGGAATCCGTGGTCCGATTTATGCGAAACTTTTTTTATTCCGTTTGTACTCACATTTCAAGGTACCTTACTTTCAGAATATTTTCCCAGTATGCGTCGGTTTGGTTGTATCAAATTATAGAGAAGCACGCACACAAGCAAGAACGCATACAAGCAAGAACGCAAACAAGCAAGAACGCAAACAAGAAGGAACGCAAGCAATCACAGAGTTTTAGTAGTATATAGATTATCAGGTTTACATCCTTTTGTTGGCACGGTTTCCAGCAAGTATGAATGGTTGTAGGAGTGGTGAATATCGAAGCTGATGTCATTCTACCTGATGTCTTTCTACAAAATCTTATAACTAATGCTGGTAGATATGGTGAAGTCCTGGCGATAGTTGTTCAACCCTGGATAGCCGTAATACACAGTAGAAAAGTTTACGTGTTTTATAACAAGACTCAGCGTCTTGGGGCGAGTGAAGGATAAGAGATGCTATAGTATGACTGAAGGCTTGAGGAGGGAGTGGTTTTCTAAGGATGTGGGCAGTACTTGTCAGCACAATCTTTTGGATTTCTCTGAGACATGGCTCTCCTGGAATATTATCTAGATGCTTCTGATATTCCTTTCTTATCAAACCTAGGTCACCCACATAACAGGAACGGTTCTCGCCTTAAGATTCCACATCTTTTGTATTTCAATTTCCAGGTCCTTATATTTACTTAATTTGTCAAATTCCTTGACAGATATATTTTTGTCAGTGGGAATACTTACAACTATTAGTCCACAAGTATTTTCTTCCCATTCTTTAATGACTATGTCTGGTCGATTAGCCTGCATAGTTTTGTCGGTGTTGACTGGAAAATCCCAGAGGATAGTGACATTTTTACCTTCAATGACTGGCTCAGGATTTCGTATCATTATTATTATTATTATTATTATTATTATTATTATTATTATTATTATTATATGTGATAGCTTATTTCCATTGCTATTCGTACTGTCTGACACCATTGACTATGATACTACGAAAAGTTAAAATTGAATTATTTATAATTTAGGAAAAGGAAATGTTCAGATAAATCATCTCCTTTTCATGGATGATATAAAACTTTATGCGAAAAATGAGAAACAGCTTGAAGGCCTTGTAAGATTTGAAAGAAGCCAGAGAATTGTAATGCCAAATGGGCAAACAATGTGAGCGGTTGAGAAAGGACAGTGGTATCAGTACTTGGAATACTGGAAACAAATCAAGTAAAAAAAAAAAAAAGAAATGAAACAAATTACCCGTAGAGAGTACTCAAGGAAAGTCGGAAAATTATTGCAGTCAAAACTGAATTCCCAAAATTTCATTGAAGCAATATATTGAAGTGCAGTACCCTTAATCAGATATGGAGTTGGAATAATAGAATGGACCAGAAACGAAATAAAGAAACTTGACAGAAAAACTAGGAATTTGTTGACGATGTATTGAGCCCCAGAATTTTTAGTCAAATGAATCGACCCCAGTACCTTTTAAAATTTATTTTAAGCCTGGCACTTATCCCATCTGTCTCTTTTGCTGAACCCCTAAGTTATGGGGACATAAACACACCTACACAGGTTGTCAAGCAGGGGCGAGGCACACGCACACACACATACCCTTGTATATATGACCGGTTTCTTACAGCTTCTGTTTGCTCTCAAGGTTTTGGGTTGGCCCAGAGCTGTACTACAAGAGACTTGCCCAAGGTATCACGCAGTTGGACTACACCTAGAACCATGTGGTTGGGAAGCGAGCCACTCTTGCGCCTATATATATATATATGAAATTACATACACATGTGTATATATATGAGAGAGCGAGAGAGAAGGGGGAGACGAGATTTTGCTGCATGACGTATCGATTCGTATAGGGAGAAAAACAGAAAGTGAAGTTAATCTCAGCAGGATTCGAACCCAAAACATGATACTAAGAGACGTAACTAAGAAGTGTAAAAGCAATGTTACGTTGTGCTTCGGTGCTTCTATCAATGCACGCTCTTTTAATTACGTAAAGCTTAATGTACCGTGAAGGCACGTGGCTTAGTGGTTAGGGTGTTCGGCTCACGATCGCAAGGTCGTGAGTTCAATTCCTTCAGCTATACACTCTATTTCACGTTGCTCCAGTCTACTCAGCTGGCAAACATGAGTAGCAAATGTATTTCAAAGGGCAAGACTTGACACATTCTTTGCCACCTTGAACCTCCATGAGAACTACGTTAAGGTTACGCATATATGTGGTGTACTCAGCCACTTGCACATTAATTTCATGAGCAGGATCAGCTGGAACCCTCGTTGTCGTAATCGACGGAGTGCCACTTGGTTAATATACCGCAAATATATTGTACAAAATGACATGAAGGTTTCAACCTCAGAAAATTGAGATCATATATGTTGTTTGAGGCCAACATAACAGGATACATTAAAAAATATATAGGTTGGGCAAGGCGTAAATTTGATCAAGTGGGGATCAAGTTCTGTTCCATTGTGAAAGCCTTTCCCCTTTTTTGAATATTCACGCAAAAAAGCCACTTAATTTGGAGAAGTACACACGCACTCAATCGCGCCCAGCCACACACACATGAATATGTATGCTTATGTGTTGTGTACGTGTGTATGCATATATATATATATATATATATATATATATATATATATATATATATATATATATGTATATATATACATATATATATATGTATGTGCATATATATATATATAAACATGTGAGTGTGTATATATATAATATATACACACACACATATATGTATATACTCTCTCTCTTTGTACTCTTTTACTCTTTTACTCTTTTACTTGTTTCAGTCATTTGACTGCGGCCATGCTGGAGCACCGCCTTTAATCGAGCAACTCGACCCTGGGACTTATTCTTTTGTAAGCCCAGTACTTATTCTATCGGTCTCTTTTGCCGAACCGCTAAGTAACGGGGACATAAACACACCAGCATCGGTTGTCAAGCAATGCTAGGGGGACAAACACAGACACACAAACTCACACACGCATATACATATATATACATATATATACGACGGGCTTCTTTCAGTTTCCATCTACCAAATCCACTCACAAGGCTTTGGTCAGCCCGAGGCTATAGTAGAAGACACTTGCCCAAGGTGCCACGCAGTGGGACTGAACCCGGAACCATGTGGTTGGTAAACAAGCTACTTACCACACAGCCACTCCTGCTGTATATATATATATGTATATATATATATATATATATTTATTTATTTATTTATTGATTTTACTTGTTTCAGCCATTTGACTGTAGCCATGCTGGAGCACTACCCTTAGTCGAAGAAATCGAGCCCTGGACTTATTCTTTGTATGCCTAGTACTTATTCTATCGGTCACTTTTGACGAACCGTTAAGTTTTAGGGACGTAAACACACCAGCATCGGTTGTCAAGCGATAGTTGGAGAACAAACACAGACAGAAAAACAGTCAGATAGACACGAACACACACACACACACACACACACACACAAATAGGTTCACTATTCCATAGCAAAACCGTTGTACTACACTTTGACCAAAACTTTTAATATTTAAAAAGAAAACACATTTGGCCAAATTGGATATACGATAGTTTAACATAATAGCAACTATATATATATATATATATATATATATATATATATATATATATATATATATATCTTTCTTTCTATACACACACATAAGTGTGTGTGTGTATGTATGTATGCATGTGCTTATGTATTGATGAGAAATAACAGTCATCAAAACTTTTAGCAAAAAGAATAATTTCCCAGAATGTTTTCTTAAACTACTTTCAGTTTCTCTTTGTTTTACGGAGGCATAAGGGAAATATGTTAGTTAAAATTCCAGACAGTGAAAAACAAATAAAAAAAATTTTTTAATGCATAAAATGCGAAAAAAATCTGGCAAGGTAAAAGGAGAGCTTGTTTCGAATTGCTGTTGCTCAGGTTTTTATCCTATAAAATTTTTGAGGACATGGGCAATGGTCAATAATACCGACCCTAGTATTTGAATGATGCTTTATTTTATCGACTCTGAAAAGAAAGAAAATTTGTCCCCGATAGGATTTGAACTCATCGAGCGAAGAGCCATAACAAAACTAAAGCATTTAGTTCTACGCTCTAACACTTCTACCACTTTGTTAAATCTCGTGCAAACTCTGATAATTTCAGAGGGAAAGCAATGGTTAAATGAGACAGAAAGAGAGAGAGAGAGAGAGAGAGAGAGAGAGAGAGAGAGAGAGAGAGAGAGAGAGAGAGAGAGAGAGAGAGAGAGAGAGAGAACTATGTCTGGTATGAAGAGGTTTTTGTTGTTTTGAATGGTTGTTATTTTCGATTTCTTTAGCAATGGAAGAAAAGGTCATCGCACTTAAAACACTTTTAGGGATCATGTTTCTCTGTAAACTTGGTCATTATTATTATTATTATTATTATTATTATTATTATTATTGTGTAACGCAGCAAATTCGTAGAATCATTATGACGCCGGACAAAATGTTTCACAGCAGTTTTTCCGGCTTCGCCTTCTGAATTCTTATCCCGAGGTTAACTCTGCCTTTCATTTTTTTCAAGGTCGCTAAAATAAAGTACGTTAAATAAAATACTGTAGCAATGAAATTGACTCGCCCTTCCACCATATTTTCAAACCTTGTGCCTATTGGAGAAAGAAAGAATCATCTATCTTTTAGCCCTAAGTCATCCCTGATCAAGCAGGTTCTAATCAAAAAGCATGTCGACTGTGACCAGGCTAAATGCTCTCATCTGTTTCACATTTTCAAAAACGTAGGGTTGTGATTTGAGATACAATCGGGTACTATCTCTTGCAGGTTGCACAAGGGCTCAGAGAATCGTAAGGTGGTTCGAGATCACACTTTTCTACTTAAGCATAATGACGTTTCTCTTTCATTGGATCGCTCATGGTTTTTTGCTAATATTACAGTGTGACTGTAATATTGCGTGTGACTGTAATATTGCGTAATAGTGTGACTGTAATATTGCATCGGCTGCAAAACCTCCGCTCTGTCAAGAAAACTCCGTCGTCTGCTCTGATAATTTTTCCTCCACTTGCCAGTTATCTACTCATTCTGCGACAGGATGTGACGAGCCTGGTTCTCTGAAGTACAGGTACAACTCATTTTAGGCTAGTTGAAGGGACTTGAGCAAGGCTTGTTCAAGAACATACTGTGTCGCTAGGAATCGAACTCACAACCTTAAGACTATGAATCGTACATTCTTATTTCTTTATTACTCACAAGGGACTAAACATAGAGGGAAGAAACAAGGACAGACAAAGGGATTAAGTTGATTACTTCGAACCCAGTGCGTAACCGGTACATAATTTATCTTCCCCAAAAGGATGAAAAGCCAAGTCGACCTCGGCGGAATTTGAATTCAGAACGTAATGGCAGACGAAATACTGCTAAGTATTTCGCCCGGTGTGCTAGCGATTCTGCCAGCTCACCGACTTAAGACCGTGAATTGTATATTCTAATTACTAAGCCACGTGTCTTCACTAACTCCTGGGAACCACGTTAAGGGTACACATGTCCGTGGAATGCTCGGCCATTTACAAGCTGATTAAATGAGCGTGGAAGATCAAACGATGGAACAGCTGAATACGCATGCCCCATGTCTTTCATTGCTTAATAAAATACTTATTATTATCGAAATGGATGTGAAACGACGAAGTAGGTTCGAGTTAATGATTAAAATCATTTCATTTCACTTACATCTCTAATTCTCATGGAAACAAAACTATGATGGGACTGCTAAATAATTGCTTGACCAGCTAGAAACTGCAGTCAAATCTATCAAAAATTACTCATTACAGCATCAAAATTTGAGGCACACATTTAGATAAACATCAATTAAATAACTCCAAGTTACGAACACTGGGCAGGTGCATGAAGGATATGTCATCGTCGATAAGGTTATAGGCTGTGGAAAAAGACGTTCGGCAAATAATTATTTTATTTATTAACTGATTTTCTAATTAACTGATAATAAAAACAAAATTGAATTATAAACGGTGTGTGTGTTTTATTGGCGGCAAGACCCTCTCAAAATAATCACTATGTATGTGTGTGTGTGTGTGTGTGTGTGTGTGTGTGCGCGCACACGCGTGTATAATACTACACACATACATACACATACACACACACGATGTACGTGTTATTATACTCCTCCTCGTCGTTTTCAAGCCTAGCCAGGCTCATGGGCCCGGTTTCCGGTTTCTGTGGCTTACGTGTTCTCCCCAGTCCATCGCAGCGTTACTCAAGAAACAGAAAGAAAGAGTGAGAGAAAGTTGGGGCGAAAGAGTACAACAGGGGTCGCCCCCCCCCTTCTGGAGCCTCGTGGAGCATTAGGTGTTTTCGCTCAATAAACACACACAACGCCTGGTCTGGGAATCGAAACCGCGATCCTCCGACCGCGAGTCCGCTGCCCTAACCATTGGGCCATTGCACCTCCACACGTGTTTTTATAGTGTGGAGAAAGTTTGGCTTGTCATTTTATAACTTCGTAAGCAACTAAAATGTCTTCAAAATTCGAAAGGAACCTCTACGTAGTCGCTAGACCGATATGAAATACCTATGAAATCTTACTCACACCGTACCTTATAGTTTTAAAAAGCGGCGCAAGACAATGGTTAACCCGTTAACTGACAATTTTTTTATTGATATTCTTTGGCTTTGTCAGGTGTCTTAAGAGTTGAAATAATATACAGTACTTAAATTTTCTTCATTTGTGAATTATGATAAAATTTTTCGTTAAGTACCCAATGGGCATCGCTGAAGAAAAGCATATTTATCCTTTTCTATTCAGTTGCAATAAAAATTTTAAAAATCTTTTTGAAATTATAGTATCAAATACAAATGTGTATCAGTGAATGATATAGATAGGAAATGCAAAATAAAAAAAAAAGGTTTCCAAAACAGTCAATATTTTTGTAGTTCAGAAATTGCGATTTATGACATAGTATGTCTTCTAGAAATAGCCAGAGTTAATAATGACAAACTTTAATTAATAAATATTGTTAAACACACCTCTGCAAATGCAATGTGCATAAGTAATTCACTTTAAATACAACGAACAAATGGCAGTGAGACTATTTTTAGCAGATACCCAAATGGGGCTCATGGCAGGCAATGGTTAATGTAATCGGAAGATTGCTATTCCAAGAATATATAAACGAATAAATACATAAAACAGTGAGATGATCATAACTGGAACATTTCTGACCGAGACTGGCCTGGTGTTCAACAAAATAACCTCAAAACACTGTATGGAAATGCATGAACGTCACTACGCAGTTATTCCCGATTTTTTAAAAAGAATATTAAAGCAGTCAGGGGACCTCATCCAACACTTATGGGGTCAGTATGGTCATGAAAGGTCAAAGGTAACGCTACTTATCCTTATTTATCGCATAAATGCGTGGGATAAGAGAAATCTTTTGGCTGAATATTATAAAGATAAAACACGTGGACATCGTGTGGGTATGTATGTGTGTGTGTGTGTGTGTGTGTGTGTGTGTGTGTGTGCGTGTGTGTGTACATATGTGTGAGTATATGTGTGTATGTATGTGCGTATATGTATAAGTATGAATGCGTGTGTGTACATGTATAAGTGCGTGTAGAAGGGTGGTTAACAGCAGACGTTGAACGTTCGGCCATTCTGTTTAGAAATATCTTTGTGTCACGATTATTACACACACACTCACAAACACACAAACATTCATTCATGCACATGCTCAGACATTTATTTACACAATTATACTTACCTATGTACGTACATACATGCATACATGCGTACAGTATGTGTGTGTGTATGTGTGTATGTGTGTGTGTATGTGTGTGTGTGTGAGTATTTATGCATAATTATTCATATTACATTACAGTAATGTTATATTAATTGAAAACTTCGACTTCCCTGATGAGCGCAGCTGTGTGTTTCTTAGCTCCTCATATTGTTTTCTCTCTTCCACAATGCTGGTTTCAAGCTTTGGCACAAGGCCTGCAATTCTAAGGGAGTGGATAAGTCGATCACATCGACCCCAGCGCTTTATTGATAATTATTTTTTTGATTCCAAAAGGATGATAGGCGAAGTCGAATTCGGCGGAATTTGAACTCAGAACGTAAAGACGGACAAAATGCCGGTAAACATTTGGCCCGGTGTGTTAACGATTCTGTCAGCTCACCGCCTTTCTATTCTTTATAATATAATATAGTGCCCAACATAATATCTGCACAGTATCCACCTACCTACCTACCTACCTACCTACCTACCTACCTACCTACCTACTTACCTACCTATCTGGGACTATAATAATCTGAAAGATGTTCTTAAGATTTAAAAGATGATAAACAAAACAAATGCTTTCCCTTACTACCAACTAAGGTGGCCGGTCAAAGTTTAATCTAGATTAAAAAGAATTAAAGCATACGTACAATAGATATAATTGAAATTTACAGAAAAACAAAAGACGAAGACAGGTGTGTAAACAACAAGCAAGTGTATTAGTTTGACGCTCGGGAAAATGA
>NC_043010.1:24587681-24600181 GCF_006345805.1 Octopus sinensis | reverse complement strand
ATTACAATGAGAGTGTCAGTGGAGGGGCGCAGACCTAGGTGTTTCAAATGTGGTGAAAAGGGTCACGTCCGCTCGAACTGCATTAAAAAAAAAGAAAAACAGCGAAGCCCCTCCTCAAAGTGCTTCAAACACAGAAAAAGAAAAGGCGGAAAAAGACCCCAATCCTGCGACAAGGAAGGGAATCGAAACGGAAGATAAAAATGAACAAATGGAATTTACACAGGTGACACACAAAAGAAAAAAAGAAAATACCCTGGACTCCCCTCCCCAAACAAAGAAAAAATCAGCAAACACCGCAGAGATACATACAAAACAAATTCCGCAGCCCTACCCCCACGGCACTGTATTCATTGGAACACAGTTCGCCAAGCCCCTCCCCATAAAACAAGATTGGAAAAAATTGATTAAAAAAAATGAAAGGGTTGTGGCATTCGACGAGAAAAATGATAGAGTGTTCAAGTATTTTAAATTTTCAAAACTGAAATTATTCAGTAAGTCTGCAGACACTAAGTCGACCACTCGTTTTGCAAAAATAAAGGAAGACGAGTGGAAGGAAAAAACACTCCAAGAACATTTTAAAAATAACCTTATCAGAGACGTTACTAACGAAATACTGGAGGGTAAACTTACTATAACCCCGGCAACCACACCTACCCAGAGCCCGATGGCAACGCCGGTTAAGAGCCCTGCAGCTACGACCACAAGGGAGGAATAAGGGGAAGCATGCAGATTTAAACTGTCATGCTCCCTGTCCCAACCGTAAGTTTATTTTTTTCTCTCTCTCTCCGACAATGGCAAAGCTGGGTTGTGTGAATGTGCGTGGAATGGGGTCGAAATCGAAACAAATTTGTCTCCTGAACGACCTCACGACACACGGAGTGGACGTAGCTATTGTAATCGAGTCCAAGATGAACGGGGCCCAAGCGTTCTCGCCTCTTCTTAATGGTTTCGAGAAATTTATTTCTCCTAGCCGAGGAGGAGGAAGGGGCGTGGCAGTCTTTATCAGGAAGAGCTTGGACTTGCAGGTAAGTACTGTCTTTCTGGACCCAGAAGGCAGGCTGGTCATTCTGGATGTGACCCACGTAAGTAAACAGTCCCTCAGGTTGGTAGCTGTCTACGCTCCGAATGAGAATAGGCAGTCGGGTTTTTTTCGGAATCTGGAGCACTTTTTAGTGACGTCGAAAACGGTAGTCTTAGTAGGGGACTTTAACACTGTCCTCGAAGCGCAGGTCGACAGTGTTGGCTCAACCAATAGGAAGGGGAACCCTAGCCTCAAGGGTCTACTAGAGAGCTTTAATCTAGTAGACCGTTATCAACTGGATGAGCCGAGCGTTCCACAGTGGACGTGGTGTAACAACGACAGCTCACGCAGATCGTATATAGATAGGATATTCGTTAGGAAAAGAGATAAGGATACGTTTAGTTGTCCACAGTTTCACATTGTGCCTTACACGGATCACAAATTTGTGACTTGTAGGGTGCAATTAGATAAATGTCATAGATAGGGACCCGGGTACTGGAAGCTGAACAAGTCTATTTTGAATTGTTAAGACTTCCGTACTCGGATTAAGGTGTTAGTACAGAGGGCATTATGTGGCACCATCATTAACAATAGATGGTAGCACTCCCTCAAAAGAGCCATTCGTTCAGAGTCCATTAGATTTAGCAATCAGCTAAGGTTAGATAGGTCTAGGATAGAGGACGATTTAGTTAAGAATCTAAACGAGGCAATGGAATCTGGCTCTGCATCCGGAGTGATGGCAGCATGGACGGTATTGTACCATCACCTTAACTCCAAACACGAAGGTTGCAGAGTTAGAGCTAAGCTACGCGCAGGGAAACGAGAAGGTATTAACGTTGCTGGATGGGCCCGTCGAGTGGAGAGTCAGAGAGGCAACAAAGCTTCAATCAAGTCTTTAACTGACGAACAGGGATATGCAAAAGTTTCTTCACCAGCATTTCGCCCGCGCGTTCGGGAGTGGTGGTTCGCTGGAGCGGGGGAGGGCCTTAAAGGACTTCCTAGCCGGCGGACCGCGGCTCTCGGGGCGTGAGGTGGAGTGCTGTGAAGGAGCGATCACTCCCGCGGAGATAGAGGGGGTACTGGCCGGATGCGCCGGGGAGAAGTCGCCGGGGCTGGATGGTCTGCCCTACGAGTTTTATCAAAGTATGCCGGACTTGTTCGGGGGAATACTGGTAGGCGTCTACGCGAACTGGCAGCAGAACGGGAGAATTCCCAGTTCTGTAAGCCGGGGAGTGGTGACGCTAATCCAGAAAGACCCGAGCAAGGGGGATAACATTAGTAATTACAGGCCCATAAGTCTACTTAATGTAGAGTTAAAGATTTTGGCCAAGGTGTTGGCAAAAAGGTTGACGACTGTCGTGGAGAAACTTGTAGGGAAAGCACAGACATGTGCAATTCCAGACAGGTCGATCCAGGACAATCTTCACTTTATACGCTACACCTTAGATAGGGTGGGTAAATTAACCGGCAAGGGCGGGGTAATGGTCCATTTAGACCAAAGTAAAGCGTTCGATAGGGTAGACCATAAGTACCTGGCGACGGTCCTCGAAGCGGCTGGACTGGGCCATGAATTTCGCGGGTGGATCTCCGCAATGTATAGCCGCATCAAGTCCACCGTCCAGATAAACGGTTACCTAACGGAACCGTTTTCGATCGAATGTTCAGTTCGTCAAGGGTGCCCCTTGTCACCACTTTTGTACGTGTTGGCTCTCGAGCCATTGCTGCGAAAGTTGGAGAGGCTGGGAAGTAACCCGGATGAGATCGGAGGCAGGAGGACGGTTTCTGCTTATGCGGATGACGTCACCCTCATCGTGTCCAATGAGGCTCAGCTACCTTGTGTAGAAGATGCTATCAGAGGATACGAGGCGGTGGCAGGAGCAAAAGTTAACAAGGACAAGTCGATTGGCTTGCGCCTCGGCACCTGGAGGAGCAAGTAGATTTCGTCCAGTGCCGTGGGACACTGGACAGATGGTCCTGTTAAGTTGCTAGGAGTTTGGTTTGGGCCAGACTCCCAAACGGAGAGGAATTGGAGTGAGGTGACGGGCAAGGTGGAGGCCATAGTACGGACCTGGTCCGGAAGGTTTCTGTCCTTGAAAGGAAGGGCGGAGGTGGTACAGATGTTTATTGCATCTGTAATCACTTACCGCCTGACCGTTGTCCCTTGCCCCGATTCATGGCTTAGCAAGTTGGAGCGAATCCTTTTCCGCTTTTTGTGGAAGGGGGGAAAGCCACTTGTGAGGCGCTCCGTTTGCTGCCAGGAACCGTTAAAGGGTGGGTTAGGAATGCCTTGGTTGATGATGCGCAGACATGCGCTGAGGCTGAAGCATCTCTGGCACCATCTGGAAGGTGATAAGGTGTGGAGTCCGCTGGCAGGGGAATTTTTCCTGAGACCGGCTTCCTTGGTGAATTTTAAACCCGGTTACATCAAAAGACGGAATCTGACTTTATGGCAAAAGGAGTGTCGACAGGCACTCACGCTGATCCACAAGGCGGGCAAGGCCGGCTGCGGAAATACCACCTCGGTATTTTATAGCAGGCTGGTAGAGGCAAAGAACGACGACGTTCTAGGAGGGGCTCTGGGGTTCGACGAAGATCAGCTTACCAACCTGTTTAAAAAGACTTTCAGGACGGGGTATTTGGATAATTTCCAAAGATCCCTGGCCTGGCAGTGTTATAGGAATGCTTTACCTGTTCGCGAGAAGTTATCGCGGCACGGAATATCAGTGCCACCGACATGTCCAAGATGCGGGTTGGACGATGAAACCGTCCAGCACGCTTTTGTACACTGTCGGCAGTTGTCAGACTTGATAAGTTACGCAGAACACGTGTTATCGCATCTGGGACGAGTACAGCTGTCGGCTGAGTCTATGATTAAGATGATACCGCCAACTGGACTCTCGAAGGAAGGTGAGGCATGTTTTCACTGCACGGTTGCAGTAGTAAAAGAATGCATGTGGCGTACAAGAATGGAAGGAGTCGCAATAGGATCCTTTGTCTCGGGCCCCGGCTTGCTCACTTACTTCCGATATCATCTGAAGAGCAAAATGGGGCTGGAAAAGAAGACCTTACCACGAGGTGTGTATGAAAAAAGATGGAAGGAAGTGGCGAAAAAGGTGGGTGTCAGAAACCCAGTTTAACTATGGATGTAGAAGAGGAAAGGAAAGCTGCGGGGCCTTATAGGTTGCCGGGGTTTAAAATATATCGGTAAGATTTCAATCTAATGTAATGTTATACTAGTCAATGCAAAGGACAATTTAAATACAGTTTTTTGTATAATGAATAATCCATATATTTTGGAAATTTTTAAACGAACCACTTAACTGTTTTTTGTATGTATGTCCTGTATTGTTCTTCTATGTACTGATTTTATAATCATAATAAAGAATTATTCATCGAAAACCGGTAATTACCGTACGTTGACAAGAGGCAAATACCTCGAAACTGTAGTCCGTGCGTATCACTTAGGTTTGCGAGAGAGGGATGACCTCCTTTTGCAAATATCATAAGGGCACAGAAAGTGTGCCTAAAGCCAGCTGGGGCTAAAAGCTACAGTAACACCCACCCTTAGTGGTTAGCCATATTGAGATGGCTAGTATACTTTACGTTATATATAGATTGTTTGCTCCTTCTCAAGCCATGCCTGGCTCATAAGGGCCGGTTTCCCTGTTTCCTTCGCGTATAGGTTCCCCACCTGGACGGGATGCCAGACCGTCGAAGGTGAGAGAAAGTGAGAAAATGTGTGTGTATATATATATATATATATGTGTGTGTGTGTGTGTGTGTGTGTGTGTGTGTGTGTGTGTGTGTGTGTGTGTTTGTGTGTGTGTGTGTGTGTGTGTGTGTGTGTGTGTGTGTATGTATGTATGTATGTATGTATGCATACACACATAAATATATGCAGACAGAAGCGCAGGCGCAGCTGTGCGATAAGTTTCCTTTCCAGCTACTTAGTTCCGAGTTTGTTCCGCTTTGCGGCGGCACCGTCGATTGGTGTCTTCTGCTATAACATTGGACAGGCAAAATCACTGACTGGATTTGGTAGATGATAATATAAAAACCCCGTTGCACACACACTCTATATGGTCGATGGATCTGCAAGAAATAGCCAAATAGCCTTCAGATTATACTCTATCGCCATAAAAAAAAGGTAACGGCCAACTTCTGCTAACTCTTTCGTCACAACTTTCACTCATTCTTTCCTCCTGCATCTTGCAGCTCACCTGCGACGGAGCGGCGTCCCCTCCAGGTGGGGAACCTACACGTCAAGGAAATCAGGAAACTGGCCCTTATGAGCCAAGGATGGCTTGAGAAGGAGCAATCAATCAATCAATGAATCAATCAATCAATCAATCAATCAATCAATCAATCTATCTATCTATCTATCTATCTATCTATCTATCTATCTATCTATCTATCTATCTATCTGTCTGTCTGTCTGTCTGTATGTATGTATGACTGTATGTCTGTCTGTCAGGAGCCGTAGGAAAAATCAACACTTAAACGAAATATTCCGATTTTCACATCCGATCACTTATAATCCCTTTTCTCGTTTACTTCAAGAAAATTTCACGAATTCTCTTTGCTACGCATTAACAAGATATTTCAAATCTTTTCCGAAACATTTCGAGGTCAGCATTGTTGTTGTTGTTGTCTCGTCTTTAATTTATTTTATTCTTAGATTGTATTCCAGGACTGCATTCTCCAAATATATCACTGCTTGATATTTTTGTCAATGTTTATCTTAACCTTACGTATCAGTCGAGTTGTCAGCTGTTTCTTGAATCCAAATACAGTAACCCCTCGATTATCGCGGGTGTTACGTTCCAACCTCCCCGCCGCGTTAGGTGAAAAACCATGAAGAAGAAACAGTACTGTATGTTTTTTTTATATATAATTTGTATATATTTATTTTATCATAAATGCAAAACAACACCACAGAGGAATCAACGTAAGTTTAATAATACACCGCGGTAGGTAAACCGCGATAGGTAAACCGCGATATGTGAACCGCGATAGGTGAATCGCGATATGGAGAGGGATTACTGTATTCCAGTTTCCTTCTGATGGCGTAATTCCCCCATGCCGATGACGTTGATGATTGAGACGCCCAATTCTTATGCGAAAGAACAAGTACATAGAAGCTATGGAAGAACTGGTGGAGGACGGGGTTATATTTTGCGTTTTTACGGTTTTCTCTCCTCCTCCACCATATGTATATATGTATGCGTATGTATGTATGGCATTCCCGTGAGAGAGTTGAGAATATTCTGCACAATGAACTTGGCATAAAGAAGGCTTCTGCTTGGTGGGTGCCACATCTTTTGACACCTGATCAAAAGCACACCAGGCTGATGACATCACGGGAAAATCTGACATTGTTTGAAGCAGAGCCAACTGGTTTCTTTTTCTAATCCAGGATGAGTGTTGGCGTCATCACTTTGAACTAGAGACAAAGATAATCCATGCAGGTGAAACACCCCTCCTCACCTGCTCCAATGAAGGTCAATGTCATTTCATCTGCGAGGAATGTGATGACCTGAAGTTTTTGGGGATGCAAAAGGCATCGTATTTATTGACCATCTTGAAAAGGCCACACCTTCAATCGACAGTACTACGCCGTTTTGCTGAGGTAGTTACGAAAGGCTATCAATGTTCCAACACACGTCTTTGCTGTGTTTGACTGTGGTTTTGAACTAGTTGATCACCCACCCTATTCTCCTGATTTCGTCTCATCCGTCTATCATCTGTCCATCCCCCGCAACAAGGAAAAGCATTTGGCTGGGAACCGGTATCACAGTGATGATGACTTCATATTTGCTGTTGATGACTTTTTTGGAATAACAGGTTAAAAGCTTCCCTAATGGGATCCAGGCAGTGCAACACCGGCGAAAAAAATTACTGACTCCTAGGGCGACCACGTTGAAAAATAAACTTAATTGACAATACCTTAGCCTGCCTATGAACTTTTCAATCGACCTCACTCATACATACACTCATACACTCAAACTCGCATGTGTACTCTCACTTATGTCTGCGTACGCGTGCGCGTGTATGTAAACAATTGCTTATTTACAATTTAACATTTTAAGATAATACTTTTGGAGATAATGTTTAGTGCAGTTGTACTTCGGAAAAACATATCATATTCAGGGTGTGGTTATTATTAGGTCAACACAGCTAACATTTGAGCATCTTCAAGCATTAAACACCACTGGCGTGGCTGTGTGGTAAGTAGCTTGCTTACCAACCACATGGTTCCGGGTTCAGTTCCACTGCGTGGCACCTTGGGTAAGTGTCTTCTACTATAGCCTCGGGCCGACCAAAGTCTTGTGAGTGGATTTGGTAGACGGAAACTGAAAGAATCCCAGCGTTTATATATATATATATATATATATATATATATATATATATATATATATATATATATATATGTATGTATGTATGTATGTATGTATGTATGTATGTATGTATGTATATGTTTGTGTGTCTGTGTTTGTCCCCCCAACATCGCTTGACAACCGATGTTAGTGTGATTACGTCCCCGTAACTAACGGTTCGGCAAAATGGACCGATAGAATAAGTACTAGGCTTACAAAGAATAAGTCCTGGGGTCGATTTGCTCGACTAAAGGTGGTGCTCCAGCATGGCCACAGTCAAATGACTGAAGCAAGTAAAAGAGTAACCCCTAATTATTACAATATGTCTCACTGTCCAACGTTTGTCCCAACTTTTGCTAATGTACGTCATTGGATACAAAGGAAGTCACAGGTTTTACACAAAAGTTTCCCTTCTCCTACAGAGATGTTTTAACAGAGAGTTGTATCCTCCACTCGTAGTTGTGGAATGACTGTTGACTCCATTGAGTTCATTGCTTCTTAGACAGATTTTTGTGTTTTCTACAGCCGGGTGTCACGAAAACCACTCTCTTTATCAAGAAGGCTTCGGAGGTTAGTTTCGATGGTGATAGAGTGATGTCACTCAGAAGGGTCCTTCGCTTCAGTTCCCTAATTTTCTTTTCATTTCAAGCATTTTATGGCAAGACCTTATCTGATCTTTGTAAAGACAACGATCACATCACCATGGTCTTTTTCCGGGGATTAATTTACTGAAGAGGATTCGACAAGGAAATCTCGTGTCTTTCAATTTTGACCAGTGTTACATATTGGTGGATTTTGAATCCGGAAGCTCTGCAATAGAAGGCCCTCCATCAGTGGTAACTATCCTTCGGATATATCGTATTAAGGACCAAATCATTCAGTGTTCCATTGTCTGTTGTTAATTAACTGTTACTCAGTTATGAATGAAGTATATCCAGAACGAAATATGATCAAATCATAATCATATACAGATCCGTCTAAGCAGCATTGTAGGCCCCCGACCAAGTCAATCACGGGGCCATGTATACATGATTATTGGCAGCAAACCAATACATATAAAGATCAGTATCGGGTCCTAGGTGGAGGCGTAATGACCAGTGGTTAGGGCAGTGGACTCGCGGTCGGAGGTTTGCGACTTCGACTCCCAGACTGGGCGTTGTGTGTGTTTATTGAGCGAAAACACCTAAAAAAAGCTCCTCGAGGCTCCGGCAGGGGGTGTACTCTTTCGCCACAACTTTCTCTCACTCTCTCTTCCTGTTTCTTGAGTAGCGCTGTGATGGACTGGCGTCCCGTCCAGCTGGGAGGAACACATACGCCACAGAAACCGGCAAACCGGGCCCATGAGCCTGGCTAGGCTTGCAAAGGGCGAAAAGAAAAAGAAATAGGGCCCTAGGCTCGTGAGGCCCCTTGGGTTACCGTCCACTGAGATCTTGCCTTAAGATGGTACTGACCATGCATACAAGGTCTTTTAGTCACACAGCATATTTTTTTTTAAAGAGAAAGGGTGTAATTTGAGTAAGTTTTAGATGTCATGCCTAGCTGGTCGAGTGACCGCTAGATATGTCCCTACGTTAGTTAGTTTGTAAAGGACAAAGAGACATATTGTAATAATTAAGAAATGGTGTTTAATACTTGAAGGTGCAGAAATGTGCCCTCACACCCTGTCTATGATACGTTCTTCCCAAATGCAATTGCACTAAACATTATCTCCCTAAGCATTATCTTAAAATGCTAAATCGTAATTAAGCGATTGTTTACATACATGCGCGCGTGTACGCTTACATAAGTGAGCGTATAAGTGGGCGCGCGCTTATGTGTGTTTGTGTGTGTGTGCGTGCGTATGTGTGTGTGTATGCATGTGTCTTCAAACAAGCACGCAAACACGTACATAGGCGAGCACAAAAGTACATAGAGGCAGACGTATATATATAAACACTCACAGAAATATATATGTTAAATACTCAAAGAAAATGTATCATATATGTGTATATATATATATATATATATATATATATATATATATATATATATATATATTATATATATATATATATTATATATATATAATATATATATATATATATATATATATATATACATAATGTATGTTGTGTGTGTATATATATTATATATATATAAAATTATGTGAAATAGAAAGATGAATAATCTTGTAGTAGATTAATCAAAAGTTTAACCGATACCTTAGTAGCAAAAATCACAGCAGTAAACAGCACGGTTGGAGGTACAACCATCTGGCGTTGCAACCGTGCGTTGGTGCGGATAATTGAAATTAAAACATTATTGGTGAATTGAAGAAATGGAGCTGAACGCAGATTGAACAGAAATCGTTTTATTTCATTCTACACGTGTTTCGAAAGGCACAAATTACCAAAATCCGATTGAATAATGGGACCATATTGTGTCTTTCTCTCCTTAAATAGTCAGAACTTTATTCTCGGTCACAAAGAACATCTATACACCCTCACCCACATGATTGACCGATGCCTGACCCGTTGAATTCTTCAGCCACCGGTTCTCAACATACACTGATAAACAGTTTCGCCATGGGCTCTTAGGAGCACAGTTCGATTTGTTTTTTGCTCCGCCTCTGTTCTGTTTTTGTTTTTCCAACGGATTTCCTTTTTTCTTCCTGAAGAGAAAGACACAATATGGTCCCATTATTCAATCGGATTTTGGTAATTTGTGCCTTTCGAAACACGTGTAGAATGAAATAAAACGATTTTCTGTTCAATCTGCGTTCAGCTCCATTTCTTCAATTCACCAATAATGTTATATATATATATATATAATATATATATATATATATATATATATATATATATATATATATATATATATATATATAATGTATGTCTGTGTGTGTGTATATATATATATATTATATATATATGTGTATATATATATATACATATAATATATATATATATATACACACACACAGACATACATTATTTATTAATATTATATTTATGCATATAATGTATGTTGTGTGTGTATATATAATATATATATAATATATATATAATACATATACTTTGGTATCTGACCATTGTCTCTTTATAGTGTGTATATGTGTAGATATATATATATATATATATAATATATATATATATATATATATATAGATATATATATATAATATTATACGTACATACATATATTTATGTGTATACACACATGCACATACACAAACACACACATGGGCGTGTATCATTCAAAAGGAAGAGAAGACAGGAAACAGGAATAGAGATTTCAATACTTTAATTTCCACTTCTCATATTTCTGCGATCAAATCCCGATGGGTTCCTCTCAACATTCTTTCCCTTCCTGGTTAGATTATATAAGAACCGGTAATTTTATCCTCTTCTAAACTGTTCTAACTAACCGGCAACAGATGTGTCTCCACGATAAAAATCTTTACACATCCTTCATGTTCGTAGCCACCGAAATGGGTTTATGAGTATTGTGTGTGTGTGTATGTGTGTGTGTACGTCTGAGTATGTGAGTGCGTATGTGTGTGTATGTGTGTGTGTACGTCTGAGTATGTGAGTGCGTATGTGTGTGTGTGCGTGTGTGTGTACATCCTTTTGTGTGTTTACATATATGTGTATATATACATTTATAAAATGCTTATTTATAAAATGTGTATATATATGTGTATATATACATTTATAAAATGCATACACACGCACACGTGCGCGCACACATACGCACCTCCCAACACAAACACACACACGGACTCATATATATTTATATATACAGGATTTAAATTCAAGTTACTGTTAGCGTGATGCTTTGAGTACACGTAGATCGGACAAGCTTGTATAATAAACCATGTGTTTCGAAGCAATCTTCCAAACTCCAATATACAATATGGCTGGGTTTTGAGAAAATAAAAAACAGAAAAGGCGCTGATCTTTAAGAAAAAGCAAACAAAAAGGAACGAGAATGAATGAGAGAAAAGTAAAAGAAAAAAGTGTTCTGAGTAAAAAGAAGAAAAAGAAAGTTAAGAATTTAATGAATACAGGAGTTATTTACGAGCTACTTTAAGTTTCATGGTTTGATAGCACATCGATTGAATGGGCTTGTATAGCGTACCGTGCATAATGTGGCAACCGTCGAGACTCAGATCACATATCTACTTAGTGAGGAAATGTACAGCTTAATGGTTAGGGCGTTTCGCTTTTGATCGTATGATTGTGATTCCGAATCCTGGACCGGGAGATGCTTTATGTCCTTGAGCAAAACACCTCATTTCATGTTGCCTCAGTCCACGCAGCAGGCGGAAATGTGTAATCCTCGACAGACTGGTGTCCGCTCCAAGAGTGGAGCATATATGCGTCACAGAATCTGGGAATCCGGCCTCATGCAGCCATGGCTCAGAAGGAAACTTTGATCTTCTTGGTTTTTATCTTTTTGGTATGTGTGTGTGTGTGTGTGTGTGTGTGTGTGTGTGTGTATGTGTGTGTGTATGTGTGTGTGTAAGTATGTACATATATACATGTGTATGTATGTATGTATATATATATATATATATACGAAAAGAAGAGATTGGAAAAATGTTTTTGAAATCATTTATTCACCATTACACGTGTTTCCTTTGCTAGCAGGACTTACAAAATTGTACATGTAGGAGAAACATATCTCTTACTAGAAATTCTTCAGACAGAGGAGATATCTTACATGTTTTCTACTGCGTGTACAATGTTGTAACTTTTATTAGCAAATGAAACACGTGCTGTGGCGAGTACATATTACCAGAAACTATTTTCCAGTCTCCTATTTTGATATGTAGTTACTCTTTTAAAACTAATTTCCAGCTTTTTTCAACTCTTATCGTTGCCTCGCGCAATTATAAAATCTACATACACTGTTGGAGTCCTGGAACATGAAAATGAGTCGCACGAGTCCCCCGCTGTACACTCTGTAAAGTGGTTGGCGTTATGAAGGGCATCCAGCTATAAAAACAGACAATGGAGTCAGCTGCTCCTCCTATCCGCTTGCAAACTCCTATCAAACCGTCCACAGACATTAAATGATGATGATGATGGTGATGTGCGTGTGTGTGTATATATATAATA
>NC_043010.1:24572955-24587581 GCF_006345805.1 Octopus sinensis | reverse complement strand
CGCACATCTGTGTAGGCGCATTAAATTTTTTAAATCTTTAGTTTCAGTTCGAGAGCTACAGCCATGCTGGAGCACTCCGCTTTGTGGCATGTATGACCTCGAGTTGTGATTAAAATTCGGAAGACGGTGACTGTGCTGAAACCTATCAGACAGACTCTGCCTCTAAGTTAAATGGGGAATATATATATATATATATATATATATATATATATATATATATATATATATCTCAACTCTAGGCACAATGCCCGAAATATTGAAATATTGGGGGAGGGGTTCAGTCGATTAGATCGACCCCAGTATGTAACTGGTACTTAATTTATCGACCCCGAAAGGATGAAAGGCAAAGTAGATCTCGGCGGAACTTGAACTCAGAACGTAAAGACAGACGAAATACTACTAATGTGTGTGTGTGTGTGTGTGTGTGTGTGTTAGTCCGAGAAAGACGTTTCTGCAATTTCTTGCTGAGCAACCTGCGCAAATGATTTGTTAATCGTGACCAAAAGTCTGTACTGTACAACAGCTCATTCCGACAATCTAATCGACGTTGCCTGAATAGGGATACGGCATACCCCACGGCGTACAAAATTCCGCGCTGCATATCTTCCGGCTCTTGATGTTATGAGTCCAAATCCCACTGAGGTCGACTTTGCCTTTCATCCCTTCGGAGTCGATAAAATAAATGCTAGCTGAGCACAGGGGGTCGCTGTAATCGACTGCCCCCATCCTCCCAAAATCCCAGGCTGTGTACCTACACTAGAAAGAATAAGGTGGCTATCAGGTAGAGTTGTTACCATACAGAACACAATGCTTAGCGGTATTTGATCTGTCTTTAAGTTCTGAGTTCAAATCACGCTGAGGTCGACTTTGCATTTCATCTTTCGAGGTGGTAAAAAAGATAAGTATCTATGAAATACTGGGGATGGTGTAATCGATAAACGTTTCACTACAACCAAGGAGATAAGCACAGCAGCTGAAATCAGCTAAAGGTTCTAGTGGTTGACGAAAGACAATAGAAGATATCTTCCGGCAGACGAAGACTAAACCAGTCCCCGCTGTCCTACTTAGGCGAAGCGAACAGGACAAGGGTTGAAACGCTTATGGCCGTCAGATAGATACTGAAGATACGGAAGTGTTTCCAGCCCCAAGAGGGCCTTAATTCAGCAGTAGAAAAAGAAATTAGTTCGCAATATCTCAGTCTAACTCTTGCAGATTCTGCATGCGGACAAAGCATCGTTGCTGTTTAATTCTCTTTAACAGATTTCTTAAAACTGTATCAACGTATTTGAAACAGTAGCAGAATGATTATGGTACTAAGCCAGCGAGTTCGAGGGAGACAGCAAGTTGATTAGATCGACGCCATTGTTCGACTGAAACTTATGTTATCGACCCTGAAAAAAAAAAGATAAAGCAGATCTCAACGGAATTTGAACTCAAATGCTAAAGACAGACACAATGCCGCTAAGTATTTCGCCAGGCCTGCTAACGATTCTGCCATTTCACCGTCCTCTGTAGCAGAATATTAAAGACATATTAAATCTTGGAATTTATACCATAATTAAGATTTTCAAAACACTGTACTGATTAATACCATTAATTCAGCGGCACTTTATTGAAATGACGAAACATAAAAGTCGATGTCGGACAGAGTTGAACCCAGAAAGGCAAACTACTGGAACTGAATACTACCAGACAGTTTATCCAGCACTCTACCGATTGACCCATTCCTCAGCTTCTTTTCAGAATTGATAAAATAGGAAGATATTTCAGATTCCGTCGCCATCACTTCAGCCAAACCGTTGAAGTTGAATATTCATATATGTGTGGTGTATATATATATATATATATATATATATATATATATATATATATATATATAGTATATCTATATATATATATATATATATAATATATATATATATATATGTATGCATGGGTACAGGACGTCACCAACAGTAAACAACATGAAAAACGAAAACAAATGAGTTCAATGCACAAACAAGGAGAGAAACAAATGGAAAATAGGTTAAGTAGCATAAAGAACGACCCTGCTCTCAGCGCTGTCCTAAAGATCGGACGTATCCTATTTCTCTCTTCTATCTTTTCTCATGTCAAAGGAAATATTTCTCCAGCGTTCGCTAGTTTACCCTCGTTCTGGTCTAACGACCCTCCGCGTTTGTTTTCGTTCGGTTTCCTTGTATGCCTCCATTGTCGTCTTTTTGTTCCCAACTTTGACCATCCATAAATCCTAAATTTTATTTTGGTACTTATGAGTGTAACTCTCTTCGAAAACTCATGTTGTCGTTCAATGCTCGAAATGAGGAGCAGACAGAGAGCCGACAACTGATGAAGGATCGTTCTTTATGTTACTTGACATGTTTACCATTTGTTTCTCTCGTTGTTTGCTTACTGCAATCATTTGTTTTCATATTTCATGTTGTTACTGTTGGTGACATCCTGATACCATGTATACATATGCATATATATATAGATATAATATATATATATAATATATATAATATATATATATATATATATATATATATATATATATCTAATGAGGATAAAATTTCTTTCGAAAAAAATATTTTCGAAAATATTTTATCAATGGCCAGCATATCAAAAAGTACCTTTAACGGTTAAATTCATTGGATGTATTTGGGGTACTTAGCTGTGCTCATGACTTAGTGTTTGCTTCCTCCATGGGTATGAGTAAGTATCTCATTTATTTCTTTTGCCACATGTATCACTGACGAAGAGAGGGCTCTTAGTAGCTAACTCTGAAATCAGTCCGATATGGTAATAATGGAATTCTTTAGAAATTTCTGTCGACCTTTTTTCGAGTAGCGTGCGTATTGTGAAAGAATTATATGGTTAATGGACAATATGTCCAATTTTTCGGCATATTTGGCATTAGAAATTTTTTCCTTTGTCCTCATTTATGAATTGTTTATAAATTTAACCGTTAAAGGTATTTTTTAATATGCTGGTCATTAATAAAATTTTTTTCGAAAAAATATTTTTTTCGAAAGAAATTTTATCCTCATTAGATATAAATTTAAGCGTTCACTTCCGGACGATCTCACTCTGTGAGAGCCTCAGTTCAAATCGCACGTGTCTCGAATGGGCTGGTATTTCTATTTTGGATGTATTTGGGGTACTTAGCTGTGCTCATGACTTAGTGTTTGCTTCTTGCCCTCATTTATAAATTATATATATATATATATATATATATATATATATATAATATATCTATATATATATATTATATATATATATATATATATATAATATATATATATATATACATACATACATATCATAATATATAATATATATATATATATATATATATATAAGCAATAAAGGGTTTAGCAACGAATTGCCTTACCACATACCGAATTTGAAATAGCAGTCAAAGAGTTATAGCTATTTCTTCTACTAAAAAGGGAGATCTCAGTAAAAACAGCAATTGGAAGGCAGACACGAACAGGTAGAGAGAATGAATTGACGGCAATCTATCATACAATTTTAAGTTATCTACTACGGACGTACGTTTCGAAATCAAGTTTTTAGGAAAGCATAAGAATTAAATATTAAATAATTCTACCTTACCAAAACTTCTTTTCTCTTCAGCGTAGAATACTATAATCATAAATGATTATATTTGAATTTTGAGATACTAGAAGGCACCAACTCAACTCAGTATCAGAGTGACTAGAATCCGCAACTAGTATCACTAAATTCAAAGTGTGAGTGAAAAGATTGTGTCACCAGCCCCTTCCCACCCGCGTGTAGCCAAAACAAGATGCTGTGGTCATCTACTGAGATAAAATATGGTTATCCGTAATAATGAAGGGTGAAATTAATTAATTTGGAATAATTATCTATTACACCAAGTAGTCTTCAGCATGTAAAAGCCTCATTCGAGGAAAATTTAAGTAATACTAAGCAATAAAGGGTTTAGCAACGAATTGCCTTACCACATACCGAATTTAGAAATAGCAGTCAAAGAGTTATAGCTATTTCTTCTACTAAAAAGGGAGATCTCAGTAAAAACAGCAATTATTGGTTTCATTCCTCAGATTGATTTCCAGCCTTCACCTTCTTCCTTCACAGAGACTCATAATTGGAACATGCGTATGATGTATGGGTGACTCTGTGTGTGTGTGTGTGTGTGTGTGTGTTTTCGTAGATGTTGCAAGAGATCCGCTGTCCCCGTCTCTATCTCTCATTAGCCTCACTCTCTCTATACACACACACGTAAACACACACACACACTCACACTGACACACACATACACGCACACAGGCAGATAAACAGACACACACTTGCATATATATACGTATATATATAATACATTGTATACATACATAAATATTATATAATATATATATATATATATATATATATATATGATTGTGTGCGTATATATATATATATTATATATATATACGTATATATATAATATATATATATATATATATTGTATAAATTATATTCGTATATATATTTATAGTAATGTATTATGTATGTCTGTATATATATATATATATATATTTCATATGTATATATATGCATGTATATATATACATACATTTACGTGTATATAATATATATATATATATATATATAATATATATATATATATATATATATATATATATATATATATATATATACATACATATTCATACACACACACACCACACATGTATAGTGTGTGTGTGTGTGTGCATACAGATACATGAATACATACATGCGCATGCTTATATATCCTTCAATCCGTATGTATATATATATGCATTTGAGTATGCGTACCTGTATGAATAGAGCGTACATGCCTTCTAACGTCCGTCAACAAACATCCTCACACTGCCCCCTCTTTATTTCTCGGTCTCCTCACTTTTCTGCACTACCATCATATATATATATATATATATATATATATAATATATCAATATATATATATATATATCAATCTCTCTATCTATACACACAACCCTTATCTCTCTCTCTCTCTCTCTCTCTCTCTCTCTCTCTATCTATCTATCTATCTATATATCTATCTATCTATCTATCTATCTATCTATATATATATATATATATATATATAATATATATATATGTGTGCGTGTGTGTATATATATATATGTATATGTATGTATGTATGTATGTATGTATGTATGTATGTATGTATGTATGAATGTATGTATGTATGTGTGTATGTATGTGTGTATGTGTATATGTATGTGTGTACGTATGGATATGTATGTACATTCGTCCATAAAACATGACGATGTTCCACCCAATCTAACCAATTTCTCATGCTTGTTATCATTGTTCGTGTTTCATAATTCAAACTCCGCTGCTGAGCAAATCCCAGGGTACGTATGTTATTGTTTTATATATCGGCATGCAGCCACCCCGCCCCTTAACTCCTCTGCCTCGGAGTTATAAGAAATATATGTTAAAATTTCTCCGAGATGGCAACATTTATTGAAACATAAGTTGCTAGCTGGGGTAATTGCTGCAAGTTTTCTCATCTTAACTTGAGACAAGCGAGATAAACGAGAAAATTACGTGCATTGAACAAATTGTGGCATTTTTATTTTAACGCAGTCTTTCTCTGCCATACACAAGCACAGGAACACACACACACACACACACCCACACACACACACACACACACACACACACACACACACACACACACACACACACACACACACTCACACACACACACACCACACACACACACACACACACAAAGCGCATACTTGCCTACACACGCATATAACAAACCGATACGCAAATACATAGCTACATAAATATATATATATACATACACACACATACACAAACACACACACACACACGCGCATACGCACATACACACACATGCATACGTGCATATACACACATATAGGGGGACGCATAATGCATACGTGCATACACACAGACACATAAACATACAAGCAAATATACATATATATAATATATATATATATATAATAATATATATATATATATGTGTGTGTGTGTGTGTGTGTGTGTGTGTGTGTGTGTGTAACATGTATGGGCGTGTATGTATATATATATATGACTGTACGTATATATTTACAAGCATGTATGTATGTATGTATGTATGTATGTATGTATGTATTTAACATCACACCTATTGTGCGCACGATTTTGCTCAATGAGTTTTAAACACAAAGCATGTATACATACATACATACGGACATACATATACACGTGTGTGCGCGTGTGTGTGTATTTGTATAGCTGTGTCTGCACATTTATAGGATATGCACGCACGTATGCATGCATGTATGTATGTCTATATGTATAGATCTACAATGGAATATGTGTATGTACGCAGGTGCTTCTATTTTTACGTATTTCCCAACTAAAGTCGGGGGCTCGGTTTCTAATCCAGAATCCAAATTCTCCCACTGGAATTCAAAAACGCACGCACACATGTATGCATGTACACAATCATCTAATGAGTTCTATATACTTCTATGCACACAAATACATATGAATAAGTATGGGTACCACTGCTTGAATACAAACTCCGTTTCCACTTCTTTACTTTTATCCTTTCATATGTTTGCATGTCTACGTGAGTGTATGCACATTCTCACAATCTTTTTTTAATGGCTTATAGCTGTAATTACTACTGGAATGCCTTCTTTCAAGTTATGCGAAACCCAACTTCGATTGCACTTAGGTACTGAGGTACTTTGTTACGTGTGCGTAGCCCTATCCATGAATACACTTTATAGGTTACATACTTTATATCATACCTTGATACAGAGTGACTACGATCCCTGTTGGCAGTTTCCTGATACTTAAAAATAAAATGTAAACACTTGCGAATTGCAAATTAGTAGCTCTAGTTTTGTGTAGCTACAGTAGTTGTTGAATATATAAAAAGATTGGCTGCATGTTTCTCTGGGATTGGTCGAACTGATGTAGCCGCCTCTGATGACAGTTCAATAAGATCCGAAAACCGATTAAGGTTGTTCTTTTATTCTTTTTTTGTTTCACTCATTTGCCTGCAGCCATGCTGGAGCACCGTCTTTAGTCCAACGAATCGACCCCCCAGGACTTATTTTTTGTACGCCTAGTACTTACTCTATCGGTCACTTTTGCTGAACCGCTTAGTTACGGGGACGTAATCACACTAGCATCGGTTGTCAGGCGATGGTGGGGGACAAACACACACACAAACATACAAACATATATACGACGGGTTTCTTTCAGTTTCCGTCTACCAAATCTGCTCACAAGGCTTTGGTCGGCCCGAGGCTGTAGTAGAAGGTGGGGATTGGACCCGGAACCATGTGGGTGTGAAGCAAGCTACTTACCACACTGCCACCCCTGCGCGTCTACATCTTTCGGGCGACTGATTTCTATTTCTGCAAGCAATAACTTTTCTTGCATCTTATTGAGGTCAAAGCCACGGGCTATTCCCCTCTCAGCACATACTTTCAAATCGCCCTCAAATAAGCAATACTGTTAGGACGGTTCTTCTGTCTTCTTGGAAGCTAATCACATACCCTTAAAACTCCCCAAGAAACAAAATCAAGAGGCTTACTTTTGTTGTAAGAAGATGGTTTCCCAACCACATTATTACTGGTTCAGTTCCGCTGTGTAGCACCTTGGGTAAGTATCTCGTGAGAGGATTTGGTAGACGGAAACTGAAAGAAGCCCGTCGTGCACACACACACATACATACACACACATTTATATATGTATATATTTATGTGCATGTGTCTTGCTTTTGTTTGGCCCTCAGCACTGCTTGACAATCGGCGTTGGTTCGCTTGCATCCCCGTAACTCTTTCTGTGCAAGAAAATAGCAGAATACAAAGATTATTCATGTCTATACACACAGTACAAGCTAAAATCATGACTGTAGGTCATGGGTTCGATTCTTGGCGGTGCATTGTGTTCTTGAGCAAGACACTTTATTTCACGTTGCCCTAGTTCACCCAGTTGTTAAAAATGAGTTGTATATGTATTTCAAAGGACTAGCCTTGAACTGTATTAAGGATATGCGTGTCTGTGGAGTGCTCAGCCACTTGTGTGTTAACTTCACGAGCAGGCTGTTCTGTTGATCGGATTAAAACTGGAATACTCGTCGTGTTAACCGACCGAGTACCAGTTCAGTTCAGTGTCAAAAATGTAAGAGCGAACATTACATCAGTCAGTCTACAAAGAAAGAGTAAGCAAGTAAGCAACCAAACAAATTCGACTAAACCGAGGCACCTAATTTGTTGATGGTCGGAAACGTTGTAGCGCAGAATAGCCTGGGTATGGGGGGGAATGATGGTTGGGGTTACACACGCACACACACGCACACACACAAACAACATTATTGATGCAGAGAAATAAATCTGTTTTCCCAAAATGCTTTGCCTTTTGTCGCCAACATACTCCACGTTGCTGATTATAGTCTTTATACCAACATAGTGATGCTTCATGGGAATGATGCTGGTGTTGACGATGGTGATTCCGGCAAAGCTGATGCCGATGGTGCTAGATGTGTTGGTAATGTTTAATGGTAATGTTTCTATGAACAGATGGTGGTGGTGGTTCGTGTGGTGGTGGTGATGTTAGCATTGTCGATGTTTTCGTTGATGTTGTTGGCAATGGTGTCGTGGATTTTGTTGATGGTATTGCAATGGAATTGGTAGAATAAATGATAGCGTTTCAGTGGATGGATGGTGAAAATGGTGGTGGTGGTGGTAGTGGTGGTGGTATTGGTGATGGCAATGGTGTTAAAAATGGCCGTGTTTCGGTGATGATGGATGGACGGTGGCGGTGGCGTTAGTACTGTTGGCGGTCGAGAGTGTAGGTGACGGTGGTGGTGGTAGTAGCGTTGGTGATGGCGATGATGGTGGAGGCGGTTAGTAGCGTTTGCTGATGGTGGTGGTGATAGCGTTGGCACGGGTGGTAATTGTGGGGATGACAGTAGCGTAGTTGATCATGGCGGTGGCATTGGCGATGATGATGATGGTGGTGGCATTTGGTGAGGATGATGATGCTGGAGTGTTAGTATTTCTGATAATGGTTGCATTCGAAATGGTTGTTGGTGCTATTAATGTCGGCTTCTCTGTCGAGGGTGACGGTAGTGATGGTTGTGGTGGTGGTTTTGGTGTGGCGGCAGTGGTGGTGGTGACAGTGGTGACGGTGGTGGTGGTTATAATGACAGTGTTGATAGTGGTTGTGTTGGTGGTGGTGATGCTGGTGGTAGTGGTGATGGCGGTGGTGGTTGTGGTGGTAGTAGTAGTGATGGAGGTGGTGGTTGTGGTGGTGGTGATGGCGGTGGTGGTGATGGCAGTGGTGGTGATGGTGGTAGTAGTGGTGATGGCGGTGGTGGTGATGGCGGTGGTAGTGGAAATGGCGGTAGTGGTAGTGGTGGTGGCGGCGGTGGCGGTAGTGGCGGTGGTGGCGGTGGTGGCGGTGGTGATGGCGGTGATGGTGATGGGAATAGAGGCGGTGGTAGTGGTAGTAGTGGTGATGTTGGTGGTGGTGACGGTGGTATTGTTGGTTGTGCGATCTTGGAGCTTATGTTGGCTAACAGATCATGGTGGGGCTGGGGTGGGGCGTATTGTTAATGGTAGCGGTTTCCACTCTTGTTAGCTGCTAGTCTAGGCCTTGATGGTGCCGCTGCTGTTGGTTGTGACATTAAGTGGTGGTTGCGGTTGTGCAAGTATCGATTGACGTAGTTCATGGTGTTTCTGCAACAGTAGTAGTAGTAGTAGTAGTAGTAGTAGTAGTAGTAGTAGTAGTAGTAGTAGTAGTAGTAGTAGTAGCAGTTAATGTTGTTGTTGTTGTAGTGGTGGAGGTGGTATGATGACAATATTGTGGTTATGCTTCTAGTGGTTGCGGTGTTGATGCTGATAAAAGTGATGGTTGCGCAGAAAAAAATAAAAAGAAAAAAGAAAGAGAAGATAATTTAAAAACAAAAAGAAGTGAAGAAAACGAAGAAGAATGAAAGAATTAGTTTTGCTGCTGCCACATCCATACGGTAAATGTCAACGGTGATGAACCTATCAACAAACCTCCTTAATTTAATGTCAATTTGGTGAATAAGTGAGAGTAAATAAATACGTGTGTGTGTGTGTGTGTGTGTGTGTGTGTGTGTGTGTGTGTGCGTGCGTGTGTGTGTGTCTGTGTGCGTGCGTGCGTGCGCGTGTGTGTGTGTATGTGTGTATGTGTGTACACATGTGTGAGGATGTATGTATGTATTTATATGTACGTATATGAAGAAAAAGACAGAGAGAGAAAGGGGATGACAGACAAAGAGAGAAAGAAAAAGAGATATATATATACATTTATACACACACACACATATGTATAAATGCACACACACACACACACACATATATATATATGCATATATATATAGATATTAATAGATAGGTAGATAGATTAATATATATATATATATGGGGAGAGAGAGAGACAGAGAGAGAGAGAGAGAAAGAAAGAAGATCAGAGAGGGAAAATAGATAACTTAATATATTGGTAGAGAAAGAGAGCTAAGCTGATGGAGAGATAGGTAAAAAGATTGAGAGAAAGGCAGAGAGAAATAGAGGGAGGGAAAGCGAAGTATAGACACTGGTAAATAAATAAGGGAATAGCTATATGGGAAGTTAATTGATGGACACATAGATATAAAGATGGACAGACAGAGAGAAAGAGATAGATAGATAGATAGATAGACAGGTAGAGAGACAGGTAGATAGATAGATAGATAGATAGATAGATAGATAGATAGATAGATAGATAGATAGATAGATAGATAGATAGTTAAATAGAGAGACAAACAGACAGACAGACAGACAGATAGATAGATATATATATATATATATAGATAGATAGATAGATAGATAGATAGATAGATAGATAAATAGATGTAGAAGTAACGTAGGTATAAGTAAATAAATGAATGAAAAAATGAATAAATAGCCATATAGCTAGCTAAGTAGATCAACAAACAGATGGAGAGTTATATATATGTGTATATACATGTATATGTGTGTATGTGTATAAAGAGAGAGAGAGAGAGAGAGAGAGAGAGAGAGAAAGAGCGAGAGAGAGAGAGAGAGAGGGGGAGAGAGAGAAATGACCATACATGCATGCACAGATACACACATGTATATATACATATATAAATTTGTGTATATTTATATATGTTTGTGCTTGTATATGTATCACTCTCTCTATCTCTCCCTCCATCCTTCCTCTCTCTCTCCTCTCTCTCTATATTCATTCATATATAAATATGTATACACACACATATATGTATATATGTGTGTGTCTGTGTCTATGAATTAATCCTCCATACACGGGTATTTATCTGAACGTCTCTATGATACAGAATGCCAACCTAAATTTCGATAGAACATGGAAAGGGAGCATAGAAAGACATAGAAAAACGTTGGAACTTATCTCAGTCCAACGCTGTTCCATTCTTGTCATACTAAATGCGTAAACTAAATGAAAAGAAAATGCAAATAACAAGAGTACAATAAGAGTAATCGAACAACAAAACATCTGTGTTACTGCATAAGATCAGGTGCCATTTCTGCAGAAGATACAATAGGCAGGTGTGTAGTTTCCGCTGCCGTTGTTGCTGCTGTTGTTGTTTAACCCTAGGCTATCTTTGATTCTGCTGACCGACAATTAAAGATATCCCAGGTGTGTGTGTCTGTGAGCGCGCACGTGTATAATTGCTTAATAAACACCATATATATTTTTATGAACAACCAATAGTTTCACGCGATGATAACGACTCGGCATTTTATAACACGTCTGGTGCCTTCGGCAGTCCTCAGAGTTTGCCCACATGACATATAAAACCTAAAACAGGACGATAAAATAACAGAAATTACGAGGATAGACGAGAAGAAAGTGGAAGGTTAAAGGTGGAAGTTTGAAAATTCCTGAAAAGAAAAGAGAAAAAATGGGGCGGTGGTGGTGGAGAATGAGAATTATGTACCCTTGGACTGTAAAGCCATATGATAGGCTTCGGCACAATTTCTTCAGAAGGATATTCATCAACTTGACACAACTGTCTGGACCTTAAGCCATGAAAATTGACGGTCTCTCTCTCTTCTCTCTCTCTCTCTCTCTCTCTTTCACGCACACACATACGTATGTAAACATACACACACTCTATGTACACATATGCACACACCACACACACACACACCACATATATATATTATATATATATATATATATATATAATTTTAATCCAAAAGGGGAAACAAAAAAAAACAACAACAACAGGAACAATTACAGTATATTAATTAATAGGCGCTCAGGAGATGGAAGCAGGGAGGTATGACGTTTCGAGCGGAGCTCTTCGTCGGAAACATAAAGAAGGAAGAGAGAGGAAAGAAAGATCCCAGAGCGGGCAACAGGGAAAGAGAAAAAAGACGACTGGTGTTTACGAGTTGCACATGTGTGAAAGGCGGATGTTGACGATAACAAGAGCAAAGTGGGTTTTAAAGGCAAAAGAGTGGAGACAAGGTTGGTAACCCAACAGATGTGTGTGTATGTGTGAGTGTGTGCATGTGCGTGTGTGTATGTGTGTGTTGTGAGGCGAGATGAAAAAACAAAAAATATGTGTGTGTTAGTGTGTGCGTCTGTGTGTAGGCGTGTGAGGTAGGGCGAGACTAGTGGTCAGCTAGCAGAGAGGTCAGTACTAAGAAAAAGAAGGAAGGAGGAAGGGAGGAGGTCAGTAGTAAGAAAAAGAAGGAAGGAGGAAGGGAGGTCAGTAGTAAGAAAGAAGGAAGGAGGAAGGAGGGAGGGGAAGGGGTGGGGGGTGTGGGGGCGTCGTATGTAGCGTGCCAGCGTGTGTTGTGTAGTAGTGTGTGTGTGTGTGTCCAGTGTCGTGGTGGTATTAATGGCGAGTAGATTGAATGTGTGTAAGAGTGATGTATATATATAGGCAGGTGTGTATATGTGTGCGCGTGTGTGTAACGAAAAAAGGGGGGGGGGTAAGGAAAAAAGGACTCCAGCTGAGGGGAAGATGGAAGAGTGGTACCGCGGAGACAGGCGTGGGAAAACCAACGACACGCGACGGTCCCAGGAACGGGCGGGAGGTCTCGTCAGGTCACCAAGGGCGAGGTGTATGCGGCGCGTATGCAGCGCGAGCCGGCGCAAGTGCGTATGTGCGCGTGCCTGCGAGTATGCGCGTAAGTATGTATGTGTGGGATGTGTGAGTGTGTCTGTGTGTATGTCTGGGTGGCAGTGTGTCCGATGAATGTATGTGAGTATGTGTGTATGTATGTGTGTGCATAGATGTATGTCCGTGTGTCTGTGTGTATGGTGTGAGTGTGTATGTATGTACGTGTGGTGTGGGGGAAGTGTGTGTATGTGCATGTGTGTGCGCGTACATACAGGTGTGTGAGTGAGTGTGTGTGTGTGTATGTATGTGTGAGTGTGTATGTATGTGTGTGTCGGATGCATGTATGTGTATGGGTGTATGTATGCGTGTGTGTATGTATGTATGTGTACGTGCGTGTGTGTGTGTGTATGCGTGTAGGTGTGCGCGTGTGCATGCATGCATGCATGTGCGTATGTGTGTGTGTGTGTGCATGTGTGTGGGTATATATGTATGTGCGTATATGTGTGTGTATGTGCGTACATGTGTGTGTGTGTGTATGCATGTGTGTGTATGTAGGTGTGTAGGCGTGTGTGTATAGGTGTATGTATGTAAGTATGTATGTGTGTGTATGTAGGTGTGTGGGCGTGTGTATATGTGTGTGTATGTAGGTGTGTGGGCGTGTGTATATAGGTGTATGTGTGTATGTCTGGGTGTGTCCGTGCATGTTTTTGTGTGTGTGTGTATGCATGTGTATGTGGGTGTGTGTGTACGTGTGTAATGTATGTGTGTATGCGTGTGTATGCGTGCGTGTGTGTATGTAGGTGCGTGTGTATGTGTGTGGGAGTGTAGGTGTGTGTGTGCGTGTGCGTGTTTATGTTGTGTGTGTGCGTATGTGAGTGTGAGTGTATGGGTGTTTGTCATGCATGTGTGTGCGCGTGCAGGTGAGTGTGTGTGTAAGTATGTGTGTGTGTATGTTTGTGTGAGTGTGTAAGTGTGTATGTCTTTGTGTATGTATGTGCGTATAGGAGTATGTGGGTATGTGTGTATGTATGTATATGGTGTTGTATGTATGGTGTGTGTGTGTGCATGTGTATAAGTATATGTGTGTGTGCGTATGTGTGTATATGTGTAGGTGTGTGTTTATGTATGTGTGTATGTATGTGTGTAGGCGTGTGTGTGTAGATGTATGTATGTATGGGTGTGTGTCCGTGTGTGTTTGTGTGTGTGTAGGTAGATGTGTGTGTCTGAGTGAGGGTATGGCTGTGTAGGTGTGTGTGTGTATGAATGTAAGTGTGTGTGTATACAAGTGTGATGTATGTATGTAGGTGTGTGTGTGTGTGTGTATGTGTACGTGTGCGTGTGTATGTGTGTGTGTGTGTATGCGTGTGAGTGTGAGTGTATGGGTGTATGTCTGTGTGTGTGTATGTCTGAAGTAGGTATGTATGTGTATGTATGTATGTGTGTGTGTGTGCAGGTATGTGTGTGTAT
>NC_043010.1:24560455-24567955 GCF_006345805.1 Octopus sinensis | reverse complement strand
AAAGGATGAAAGGCAAAGTCGACCTCGGTGGAATTTGAACTCAGAACGTAGCCTGCATACGAAATACCTATTTCTTTACTACCCACAAGGGGCTAAACACAGAGGACAAACAAGGACAGACAAACGGATTAAGACGATTACATCGACTCCAGTGCGTAACTGGCACTTATTTAATCGACCCCGAAAGGATGAAAGGCAAAGTCGACCTCAACGGAATTTGAACTCAGAACGTGGCGGCAGACAAAATACAGCTACGCATTTCGCCCGGCATGCAAGCGTTTCTGCCAGCTCGCCGCTTTTCTACTCTAGCTAGGTACAAGGCCCCAAATTTTTGTGGTGGGGGACAGTCGATTGACCCCAGTACGCAACTAGTACTATACGTTTCTATACCTCATTATAGTTTTTACCAAAGTCATTATTCACTGTAGTTAAAGCGGCGAGCTGGCAGAACCGTTATCAGGGTCGATAAATTAAGTATCAGTTGCTACCCCCAAATTTCAGGCCTTGTCCCTAAAGTAAAAAAGAATCGTTAGCACGCTGGGCGAAATGCTTAGCGATATCTCGTCCATTCTGAGTTCAAATCCCACCGTGGTCGATTTTGCCTTTCACTCCTTCTGGGTCGATAAAATGAGCACCAACTAGAGTCAATGTAGTCGACTTTCTCGAATTTGCTGGCCTTGTGCTAAAATTTGAAATTATTAATTAATTAAAATTGAAATCATTAATTACTGTAAATAAGGCAGCAGACAAGCTGGCAGAATCGTTGGAACATCGGACAAAATGCTTCACGGTATTTCTTCTGGTTTTTACATTCTCAGTTTAAATTGGACGAGATCGACCTTGCTTTCCATTCTTTCGGGTTCGTTGAAATAAATACCAGCCTCGAGAGTATTTATTGCGGAAAGAACAATTTACAGCAGTTATTACTGTTTGTTCACTGCTGTTATTTCTTTTGCTACAGTTCACTATAGTTATTACCGTGCCTGGAGTCCACTGCAGTTATTACCGTTTGCGATCATTCACTGTAGTCATAATCGCTCGCTAGAGTTCATTGCAGTGGGAAGTCCTTTTGCAACTGTGTGTGTGTGTGTGTGTGTGTGTGTGTGTGTGTGTGTTTGTACCCGTCTATCTATCTATCTATCTATCTTCTATCTATCTATCTATCTATCTATCTATCTATCTATCTATCTATCTATCTATCTATCTATCTATCTAATATATATGTATGTATGCATCTATCTACCTGTTTGTCTGTCAGTCTGTCTGTCTGTCTGTCTGTCTGTCTGTCTGTCTCTCTCTCTCTCTCTCCCTAGATATATGTATGTATGTAGTGGTGTTTTGAGAGTGTATGTGACTGTAAACTTGTCCATGTTCCTTCTACATTTATGAATGCACTTGTGTACGTTTGTATGTATGTATGTATGTATGTATGTATGTATGTATGTATGTATGTATGTACGTATGCATATATGTGTGTGTATGCATATATGTATGTATGCATGTGTGTGTGGGTATGTATGTGTGTGTATGTATAAATGCATGTATGTATGTTTGTATATGTATGTATGCATATGTATGCCTGTATGTAAGTGAGCGTCTATGTGTCTGTCCGTTTGTCTCCGTCTATGACTTCCATCGTTCTCCTCCCCTCTCCTCCTCCAACACTTTATGTCGGCTACTCTTTCTCTTTCACACACACACACTAACACACACACACACACACTAACACATACATACACACACATACTCATGCATACACGTATGCATACACACACACGTGCGTATTTAGGCGCATGCGCTGTTATCTTGAAGAACATCAAATAATGAAGTATTTATGAGTTGTCTGCGGCACCATTTCGGCTCTGTTCCTTCCCCCTCCTACCCCGTCATACTTCACCCCTCCTCCTCCTCCTCCTCCTCCTCCTCCCTTTTTAATATGCAATATCTTCTCTATGTACTTCTTTTAATCACTTGCACTTCACAGTCTCCAAAACGACACCACTACCAACACCCCCCCCACAACAACAACCACTACTCCCCCCAACAGCAGCAGCAGTACCACTCTCCACCAGCGCTACCATCACAATCACCATCACCATCACCATCACCATCGCATACCATCACCACCACCACCACCACCACCACCATCACCATCATCAACACCATCATTATCAGCAACATCACGATCACCACTGCTACGGTCACCTTGTCTTCGCCACCACTGATGTCGCATCCACCACCACCACCACCATCACCACCACCGCCATGAACACCACCACCTCCACCACTAATTAATTCAACTCAGCCTTCCCGACGACAAACTACCACAAAGACCACATTTTCCTATATTACTTTCCTCCTCCTCCTACTTCTCCTTTATCTTCTCCGTTGATGCAACCACCATCACTACCATCACCACAACCACCACCACTACCACCGCAGCCACCACCACCACTACCACCGCTACCATCATCATTATCAACCCCTCCCACCCCTCCCACCCCTCCCACCCTCCACCCCACTCCATCCCACTCCCCCACCCCGACTACCACCCTCATCCTCATCATCAGTATCAACCTCTGCATCTGTCTATTTCGCTGCCCCCCGGCCCCCCGGCCCCTTCCCTAATCCCTCATATCCACCATTTGTATTTAGCCCTAAGCAAAGTGACCGTCTGCTGCAGCCTTTCAAGTCGTATTCAATCCTTAAAGTTCTTATCTCAAGCTTCCACGTCTCGTTTATTTCTCTCACACACTCTTCAATCGCTATAGCTCGTCCCAAACCCCACCCATCCCTTGCCATTCAGTCTGTCTGTCACGCCGATAGTCTCACCTCCAACCCCTTCTCTGCTTCGTTTGAAATATTTTTCTTTTTCGATTTTCAAACGTATATTATACACACTACACATACTCGAGTGTGTATGTATGTATGTATGTATGTATGTATGTATGTATGTATGTATGTATGTATGTATGTATATATGTATGTATGTATGTATGTATGTATGTATGTATGTATGTATGTGTGTGTATATGCGTGCATGTATGTGTGCATGTAAGTATGTATGTATATATGTATGTATAAGTGCATGTAAATATATATGTATGTATGCACGTGTGCATATATATGTGTGTATTTATACACACATGTGCATTAAAGGCAAACACGATAGATGTTCTGTACTATATTAGTGTGTGTGAGTGTATGTGTGTCTGTATATATACATACATATACATATATCCACATATATATTTATATATACACACACATATTTGAAGCTGACTCTAAATGCTTACCCCATCAAGCTTTCAAACAGACTCTTCTTCAGGTCTATCAACAATTTAACATTTTCATCTCCCCTTGCATTATAATTATAATCATTATTGTTATGATTATTGAGTGTCATCAAAGCGACACTGGGGTAAAATATACGAAGCCCAGTATACCCATCATGACTATCCGTCTGATAAGGGTACACTAGGCACATGCATCACAACCATATGTGCGCGACATGCTGATCAAGATAAGTAGCACATGACCTTGCGGGTCGAGTAACCCATCCCTCTCAAAAGGTCCCTCGATAAGGATTGTTTAAGGATGTACAAAACACCCATGTTTCCAGATGTGAATTATCCAAACCTCTAAGAATTCCTTTCAACACACGGCTATGATGCTCCCCCACTACTTCTGGTCATGATCAGAGATGCACATACCGTCAGCCACTAAGGGACATAGTCAACTGGTTAAGGTCAAACAACTGACAAGCAAATCCGTGGTATTGAGCAGAATATTTGCTGCAGCAATTTTAATTCTATTATTCTGTAAAATAATTAATTAGTTTAAATGTACACAAATGAATAAAAATAATTTTTAATTCCATTAGACATTTTAAAATACTATTAAATTTCATTCAATTTAAAAAAAGGTAAAACCGGACAGAACTTATTGGATGACCTGATACTATAACTCCGACCCGATCAAAGCCTTGTGAGTGAATTTTGTAGACGGGAACTGGAAGAAACCCATCGTGTATACATACATACACAAACCCACACACATATACATATACATTGCATATCTATTTTGTGGTGAGAACCAGAGGGTAATTTAGATCATTCACAGAAACAAAGAAACAGTTGATAAGTACTGAAATGGTCAGCCGTAAGCACTTTATCACCTTATTATCTCTAAATGCTTAATTTTTTCTTCGTTTTATTCTTAATTCCGTTTTGCCCTTTCTTTCTTATAATCTGGCCATGAAGATAGAATTATAATTTATAGTCAACTATAATTTATAGTCAATTTATTTATTTATATATTTTATATTTTGTCTGTCGCCATATCAATGGGTTTAGCCTTGTTTCTAAACTGCTTAAAATGACACTCCATTTTGAGTATACATTCTCACACTGAGTAAAATGACGTCAGGATCGAACAAATGACTTATCTAAACAATCACTCGAGAAGGCGCATTTTGTAATTTTAGATACCTGATAATGGTAACACATTTCACCAATGCACTACGGGTGTAAAATGAGTGAAAACAATTGTAGTTATTTTGAATACAAAATGTCGTTCATTCCATTTTTCCATCATCTATCTAATTTATATGTATGCAGGAATGCATGTGTCCATATACTAGAGGTTTGCACGTTCATGTACGTGGTCTAATCAATAAATATCCGGACTGTTGTCATAATAATGATGCTAAAGCATGTAGAGTGAAACCGCTTGGCACAGATTGACCGTGAATTTTGCTGTGCCTTTGCACTAAGTTTTAACGTCCTAGCTCACTTCCGATGTTTACAACACTGCTTCGAAGGAAGATGTGTAGCGTGTGATCGTCGCATTGACCGTGGCAGAGAACGTTGAGCAGAGAATCTGGATCACATTTTGCCAAAAGCTTGGAGATACCTGCTCAGAGGGCGACACAAAGTTTTCAAAAAGTTTTCATCGTTCTTGACGCAATCAAGGAGATCTTGTGCAACTGAAATCTGAGTGTCTTTTTGGTCAGCTGAAAGCAGTTTTAGCATAAACTTGGCAGACACGCGTCTCATACCCAAATCTTCAGTGATAATGGACTAAACTGAGCCGTAACTAATCTGCACACACTCATATAACTCACGGATGATTTCCTCTCACAGCTGCACACACATCTGTGATATTTTTCTCAGTTCTATTGGTTGCGTGTCTCTCAGAACGTTCGTCAATATCGACATTTTTTCGGCCATTTTGGTAACGTCTGAACCTCGTGTTCACTTGTGTGTAGCTCATACACTCCTCTTCATACATTTTCTGTTACTTTGTTTAGGCCTCTGAGCAGGTATCGCCATGACAACTTTCTCTGTCATGGTCAATGCGACGATCACACGCGACACATCTTCCTTCCAAGTACTGCTGTAAACAGCAGAAGTAAGTTAGAGAGTTAAATTTTTGTGCGCATGCACCGCAGAGATTAAGGTCAATTTTTGCCAAGCAGCTTTACTCTGCGTGCTTTAGCTTCGTTACTATGGCAACAGCCCGGATACTTATTGATCAGACCTCGTATTAGTCAAAATTGTTTATAGTATTCACTATGCTACAACACTTAACAAATGTTTTAAAAAAAGAACAAAAATATAAAACGAAGGTAAACGCGTTACTCAGAAGCGCGTGCGACAGATAATCAAAAAAATATTATTTTCTTAATTTAATTAGCTTTTTAGAAAGTGTTGTCATCGAAAAAGATTTATAGAATCCATCTGTCACCTGTTTGGCACGGAAAATATCTTTTCCGGAAATCTACAAATAACTGTACTTATAACGGGAGCCAAAAATTTGTTGTCTCAAGACGCTTAGAGTGACACAGTCCAGCATTGTGGGCCATTTCCTACTAACAACTTTGGCACAAATCAACATGAAAATATAATATTTTATTAATTCGAGAGAATTCTCGCTTTGGATTATTTATTATTTTTTGTTTGGTTGTCTCTTTCTTTCTTTCTTTCTTTCTTTCTTTCTTTCTTTCTTTCTTTCTTTCTTTCTTTTCTTTTCTTTGGCAAATTCGTCCACCCATTCTTTCATTCTGTAAAGAAGCAAGAAATTTGGTTCGAAGTTAACAAAAAGTCAGAAGCTACAATTGTAAGCGCATATGATACGTAACGGCGATAAGGATGATAAAAACAACAACAACAACACCATCAACAACATTAATAATAATTCTTTCGAATTTTAGCTCGAGGCCGGCAATTTTGAGGGGTGGGTATATTAACTGATATTCTTATCGATACGGTAGGAAAAGCAAAGCTGGCCTCGGCCCGAATTGAAACCACCATCACCACCACTACCACAACAACAACAATAACAACAATCCTTTCAGTTAAAGATACAAGGCCCGAAATTTTGGGGGAGGGGACTAATCGACCCCAGTGTTTCACTGGTACTAAATTTATAAACCCCGACAGGATGAAAAACAAAATCGACTTCGGCGTGCTAAGTATTCTGCTAGCTATCATAATAACAACAACAACAACAACAACAACAACAACAACAATAATAATAATAATAATAATAATAATATAATAATAATAATAATAATAATAATAATAAATGCCCTGATGCAGTACCAGGCAGTGGCTCTCATGGCTTCTGATCTTAACTGATTGGAAGTGTTATCATGTACATTGTTTTGTCTTGGTATAAAAGATGGGCTACAGCAAATATTCTGCTCAATACCACAGATTTGCTTGTCAGTTGTTTGACCGTAACCAGTTGAGCATGTCCCTTAGTGGCTGACGATATGTGCATCTCTGATCACGAGCAGAAGTAGTGGGGGAGCATCATAGCCATGTGTTGAGGGGGATTCTTTGGGGTTTGAATAATTCACCTCTGGAAACATGGGTGGTTCTTTCAACATCCTTAAACAACCCTTATTCAGGGACCGTTTGAGCGGGATGGGCTACTCAACCTGAAGAAAATTCTAACTGGGCCCCACCTGCAAGGTCATGTGCTGTTTATCTTGATATGTGATCACCATGTCGCGCACATATGGTTGTGATGCATGTGCCTGGTGTACCTTTATCAGACGGGTAGTCATGATGGGTATATTGGGCTTCGTATATTTTACCCCAGTGTCACTTTGATGGCATGCACTGCTCTCTCACTCAATAATAATAATAATAATAATAATGATAATAATCGACCAGAAACACACGCATCAATGGTTACGAAGCTCAGGGCTAAAAACAGAGAGTGAAGGTTTCATATTAGCTACTCAAGACCAAAGCTTATTAGCCCGGAACTACCAAGCCAATGTGAAAAGAAACGGAGCTGACCCAAAATTCCGATTCTGTAACGATGAGATTGAAATTATAGACCACCTAATCTCAGGGTGTAGAGTCTTAGCACCTGTAGAATATAAAGCAAGACATGACAGAATCGGCCAATATTTATACTGGACAATATGTCGGCATTATAAAATCAAAACCGCTGACAAATGGTATAAACACCCATCCTGAAGCT
>NC_043010.1:24532955-24557955 GCF_006345805.1 Octopus sinensis | reverse complement strand
TTGCTTGTCAGTTGTTTGACCTTAACCAGTTGAGCACGTCCCTTGGTGGCTGACAATATGTGCATCTCTGATCACAAGCAGAAGTAGTGGGGAAGCATCATAGCCATGTGTTGAGAGGAATTTTTGGTGTTTAGATAACTCACCTTTGGAAACATGGGTGGTTCGTTCAACATCCTTAAACAATCCTTATTCAGGGACCTTTTGAGAGGAATGGGCTATTCACCTGAAGAAAATTCTAATTGGGCCCCTCCTGCGAGGTCATATGCTGTTTATCTTGATATGAGACCACCATGTCACGCACATATTGTTGTGCTATATGTGCCTGGTGAACTCTTATCAGACGGGTAGTAATGATGGGTATATTGGGCTTCGTTTATATATACATTGATGACATGCGCTGCTCTCCCACTCAGTAATAATAATAATAATAATGATAATAATAATAATAATAATAATAATAATAATAATAATAATAATAATAATAATAATAATAATAATAATAATAATAATAATAACGGGTCCAAATTTTTCCAGTAGGGCAGAAACTTTTGGGGACGGGTTAAGTAGATTACATCGACCCCAGTGTTCAACTGGTACTTATTTTATCGACCTTGAAAGGATGAAGGGTAAAGTCAACCTCAGCAGAAATTGAACTCAGAACATAGCGACAGGCGAAATACTGCTAAGCATTTCGTCCAGCTTGCTAGCAATTCTACTAGTTCACCGCTAATAATAATAATTTTGGAAAGAAACCCTCTGAGACCTCTTGTCTGTAAGTATGAGATCATGGAGAACCACACTGACTTTGATCAGTGGCAATGAATCTCTGAATGCTGGAGTTGTAAGAATTTCATGTGGCGTTTTCCAGAGTAACTCTCTCTCAACAATGCTCTTATGTCTAGCCTTAATACCTTTCTCGAAATTGCTCGATGATATACAGTATGGCTGTAAAATGTATGATAAAAATATAAATAATCTATTTGACATGGATTATTATTTGCAAAAAGTGACCAACAATTACAGGGCTTACTAGCAATTCTGTGATGACATGAGGATGCAATTTGGCCTCGATAAATGTGCAAAGGCGACCTTTATCAAAGGAAAATTGACAGAAACATCTAACGTTAACCTTGACCAGCAGAATGTCATAAAGGAATTAGAGCCAGCGGAGAGCTACAAATAGCTAGTGGTAGTTGAAGGTTATGGAATCAAACATTCAATGATGAGGGAAAGGATCAGAAGAGAATGTTATCGCAGGGTGAGAGCAATACTCAAGACAGCTGAATGCAAAAAAAAAGAAAGAAAAAGGATCGAAGCGATCAATACTTTAGCCAAACCAGTCGTGACTTACAGTTTCAATATCATTAACTGGTCAATTAATGAAATATGCAATCTTGACAGTAAAACACGAAAATTGTTGACAATGCATAGACTGCACCACCCTAAGGCAGATATAGAACGACTTTATCTGCCAAGAAAAGAGGGTGGCCGTGGACTTTTACTACTGGAATTAACAATGAAGATTGCCACAATTGGCCTAGACACCTACCTGAAAAACTCTGAGGACTGGATGTTAAAACCTGTCTTAAAGCATGAAAACAAGAAAGCATCATACTCAGTAACAAAACAGGCAAAGGAATATCTAAGTGAATTCCGAATACAACAAATTTCGGAATTAGATATACAAGAAATAAGCACAGAAAAAGCTAAGCGCATGAAAACCCGTGCTAAAACTGCCGCCTTAGATATTCTGAATGATAAATGGCAAGAAAAACCTCTCAATGGCAAATACCCAAAGAGAACAAATAATGTAGATGTTGACAAAGCCCTTACCCATCAATGGCTAATGGTCTCTGGCTTAAAATCTGAAACAGAAGGGTTTATCATAGCAGCTCAAGGTCAATGCCTACCTACAAGGAACTACCAGGCCGACATATTAAAGAACGGCAGTAGCCCAACATGTCGTGTATGTCAACAACAAAATGAAATCATTGATCATGTTGTCTCCAAGTGCAGTCTTCTTGCGCCTACAGAGTATCTCAAGAGGCATGATAGAGCAGCACAGTATATTCACTGGGTAATTTTCAAAAACTTGGACCTGCCACATGATAAAAGTGCTTGAGAATGATCACATTTCACTCCTCTGGAACGTCACCGTTCAAACTGACCGAAAGATAGATGCAAAAAGCAAGAGAATATATTGAAAGACTTCAGACAAAAATCATGCTGCCTCATTGATATGACTGTCCCAATCGACATAAATATATCTGTCAAGACCTACCAAAAACTGAGCAAATATAAAGATCTTGAAATAGAAATTGGCTAACAAAGGAACTTGAAGATTAAAACAATACCTGTTGTCATAGGTGCCCTAGGAATGATAGTAAAAGGGGTTGGTTCCTACCTAGCTCAGATATCAGGAAACCCCCAAATGGCAGAAATTAATTCAAAAGATAGTGCTCGTGGGAACTGCCCATATCCTACGTAAAATACTGTCTATGTAATCTTAAATTTTAAAACAAACTTATAATTTTCTTATGTTTTCTTAAACATTCTCTTGAACAATACTATGTGCAAAACCAAATATATGACACCCTAGGCATAACACCAACTTGAACTTCCAACTTGTCTCTTGAGGTCTCTGGGTGAGAATTGGAGTCAACTTGTACAAATACAAAGCAAAAACCAACCATATGATAATAAGAATAATAAGGTCGAAGACATGACTCACATTATTAATGCTTGTGAAAATCTTGCGCAGAAAGAGTACAAGCCCAGGTACGACAAGGTAGCCCATAACTTTCACTGGCCTCTATGCCAGAAGTATCGATAAATAACAGGTGCTTGGTACCAACTTACGAGGGGCGTTCAATAAGTAATGCCCCTGACCCACTTCCCATATCAGTAGAACAACGAAACTTTGTACAGTTATTAGTCTTTCTCTACATAGGAACCACCCAGAGTTACGCATTTCTCCCATCGTTTGATGCGGCTCTGGAGACCGTTTTTGTAGAAGAACACAGCTTGGTCCTCCAGCCTCAACGTGACTTCAGAAATCAAGGCTGCATCATCTGGGAAACGCTTTCCTTTCAAAAACAACTTCATGGATGGAAAGAGGTGAAAATCAGAGGGTGCAAGGTCAGGATGGGGGAGGAGTTCATAGCCGCACGCCTGTGCTTCTGATCTAGCGACAAGCGAGTTGTGGACCGGAGCGTTGTCCTGCAGGAGGAGGATTTCTTTGCTGATCTTGCCCCGCCTCTTGATTTTGATAGATTCTCTTAATTTACTCAAAAGTGAAGCATAATAGGCTCCTGTAATTGTGGTACCCTTTGCCAGGAAATCTGTTATCAATACTCCGTCCTGGTCCCAGAAGACTGTGAGCATGACCTTGCCAGCGGAGGGCTGCACCCTTGCCTTCTTTGGAGGAGGTGAGTCACGGTGCTTCCACTGCATTGACTGGGCTTTGGTCTCTGGATCATAGTGATGGACCCAGGTTTCATCCTGTGTAATCAGTCTTTTGAAAAATATTGACTCATCTTCTTGGCACATCTCCAAATTCATCCTCGAGCACTCGACGCGTTCTTGCTTCTGGAAAGGTGTGAGCAACCTTGGAATCCATCTGGCAGACACCTTTTGCATATGCAAATGGTCATGAATGATAGTTTCCACAGATCCGGTACTAATCTTGACCTCATGGGCTATTTGGCGAATAGTTATGCGTCGATCTTCCAAAATGGCAGCCTCAACTTGACGGACAGATGCCTCATCAATTGTAGAAGGGGGGCGACCAGATCTGGAAGCTGTTTCCACCGAGTTCCGACCATGTTTGAATTCACGATGCCAGCGTTTTACAAGGTCATATGATGGGGCATCATCACCATAAGTTACTTTCATTTCATCAAAAGTCTCCCGTGGTGTGCGTCCTTTCAAATACAAAAACCAGATCACTGCTCGACACTCAACAAGCTCCATTTCACACTTAACTCAGTTCAAACACCTGTAAATCAGAAACCACAATTAGTTAAGAGCTGTAATTTGCCACTTACTCTATAGAGATATAAATAATAGCACATGCACAATTTCAGCTAGATCAAACAACGGCAAGTGGGTCAGGGGCATTACTTATTGAACGCCCCTCGTACATCGGAAAAGGTAAAGGATGAAAGCGGAAAGGCGAAGATGCCTTGGGACTTCCAGACAGACAAGGTATAAGAGCACCGAAGGCTGGATATAGTAACCTTTAGGAGGGACAAGCAAAAGAGCTTAATAATCATTGTGGCAGTGCCAGGATCTCAACATGTTATCATGAAAGAAAGAGAAATGATTGACAAATATGGGAACCTGCAAAATGAGATCGCCAAGATGTAGCAGCTTCGAGGATAAGACATCGGAGCATTGGGTTCAATATCACTCTACCTGAAGAAACATCTGGACACTTTAGAAATACTCTACAATCATGGTGTATTGCAAAATCGGCTCTAATTGGAACTGCGTGCATACTGCGTAAAGTACTGTGTCTGAGGTCCTTGTTGTGATTCGGCAGAGAGTAAAAATCCACGGTACACACAATATCTTTAATCTACAATATTACAACATTGGATACGGTGTGACGTCTTCAGTAATAATGATGATGATGATGATGATGATAATAATAATAATAATAATAATAATAATAATAATAATGATAATAATAACAACAATAATAATAATAAATAATAATAATAATATAAAATAGAACAGCAACGAGCCATGATAAAACGATGGCAAGAAAAGCTCCTTCATGGTAAATACTGCACTAAACTAAACGCAAAAGAAATAGACAAAGAAAAATCCCAGCAATGGTTGAGAAGCTCAGGACTCAAAGCAGAAACAGAGGGATTTTTAATTGCAGCACAAGACCAAAGCCTCCCCACCAGAAATTACCAAAAACATGTAATGAAAAGAAATATTACAAGTAACTGCAGAATATGTGGAGATGGACAAGAAACAATAAATCATATTATCTCTAGCTGCCCAGTCCTGGCTAAGAAGGAATATATTCACAGACATGACAGAGTTGGAACCTACATACATTGGAAGCTATGCCAACATTATGGAATAACAACAGAAAAAAGATGGTATAGGCACACGCCAGAAAAGGTCACAGAAAACGAGAAAGCAACAATACTCTGGGATATGCCGATACACACAGATAGAGAAATTAAGGCCAACAGACCAGATATAGTTGTCAGAGATCATGAAGAAAAAAAATGCTTTCTAATTGATGTATCAATACCGGCAGATGACAACGTGCCTCTAAAATAAATGGAGAAACTCTCAAAATACAAAGACCTGGAAATAGAGGTAACTAGAATGTGGAACCTGAAAACAGAAACAATTCCTATCATAGTAGGTGCATTAGGCATGATAAAAAAATATTCAGACAAATACATAACAAAAACACCAGGACTTACAAACACATATAACATACAAATAATTGCACTACTAGGCACTGCACACATCCTACGCAGAACACTTTCCATACAATAACCATCAGAGCATCACAACAAATCACAGCACATACCCAAGGCACACAGAGCTGCGCTCGGTAGTGAAGTGATAGCACGCTATAAAAATAAAACTACTGAATAATAATAATAATAATAATAATAATAATAATAATAATAATAATAATAATAATAATAATAATAATAATAATAACAAGGATTTCTTTATTAACCACAAGGGTTTACATGAAGAAAAACATGGACAGCACAGGACAAAACAAAGAATGTGTGCGTGTGTGTGTGTATGTTTGTGAGTATGTGTTGTTATGAGGGTTTTGCGTGTAAACAAGACTAACAACATTTAAAAAAATCAACAATGCGTGTTCCTCAGTAGGGAGGAGATGTTTGAGGGCTGCTCACAGAAAAACCCCATAAGAAAACCATGGGTACCCTGACTTTTGGGGCAGGTGCCTTTTTTCTTATTCATTTCCAACTGCTGGTGTATACTCAAGTTCTCACTAGTTTCATCCATGTTTCAGCAAACTGGTTAGAAGATAGCACTTCTCACTCTACCCTTACTTTCCTTTTCAAGTGAAACTTGAAGAGGTTGATCAGGGATTGGCCAAAGAGAAAAGTGTTTGTCTTCAGCCCCTTCAATCTCGTCCACCATACAACCTCTTTCGCCATCGCCACAAGGCATATAAAAACAGCCTTTCTTTCCCGGTTAAAGGGAGGCGACGGGGCGAGCTTCAAGATGGATTCAGTTGACAGACGGATTCGTCCCACGCGCGACAGCAGGTGTTCGACATAAACCCACAGGTTAGCAATGCTCGTGCACTGGACGTCTACATGCAGAACCGTCACGTAGTCCTGCATACATCTCGGACATACTCGGCTGACGGCCCTTCCATGCTTGTAAAGTTTATCTCGAACAGGCAAAGCTCTCCGGGAGCACTCCCAGGCTAGAGATGTTTGGAAATTGTCCATCGGTTCCGACCCGAAAGTTCTCCGGAAAAGAACAACAAACTTTTTCGGAGCCCAAGGTCTCCCAAAGAACGTCGTTGCACTATTCCTGGTGTACCCTTATCAGACGGGTAGTCATGAAGTGTATACTGGGCTTCGTATATTTTACCCCAGTGTCACTTTGATGGCATGCACTGCTCTCTCACCCAATAATAATAATAATAATAATAATAATAATAATAATATAATAATAATATAATAATAATAATAATAATAATCAAAGAACTGAAAACCACAGAGCTCAAAATGGACCAACGACCATACCTCCCAAGAATCAAAATAAACGAAATAACAACACCTATTATAAACAGCATAAACCTAGCCGTCACTGAACTGATAGCCACAAAATAAAAAAAAAGTGATATCACTGAGCTAAATAACCTAATATACGCAGCAGCCACTGCAGCCACAAAAGAAGCTGGATACTCGCCCAAACCCGCCCAAACAGGAGTACCACCACCCAAACAAACCCTGTGGATAAATAACATCCAAAGCAAAATAAAAAAAATTAGAAAAGACCTGTCGATTCTTAATGAAATCAGCAAACAATCAACGCTACTGAGCAACAAAAAGAGAACGAAAATACTCCGCAAATATAACATCACAGAGAAAGATTTGCCTGAAATAAAAGAAAAGCTGAAGCAAGATATCCTTGCCAAAGCACAAAGGATCCGCCGGTACAAGAAACGCCAACGCTTCTTTGAAGAAAACAAAAAGTTCAACTCCAACCCCAAAAAGTTCTACCAAGAACTGGGCAAAAATAAAATAGAAGTCACTGCAGCACCAACGGCTGAAGAATTGGAAGAATTCTGGAGAGAAATATGGTCGGCGAACGAACCACCAAAAAAAAGGAGTATCAAAATAACAAACTCGGCATCTGAACAACTTTGGACCCCCATAACAACTGAAGAGGTCACCCAGGCACTGCAAAGACTAAGCAACTGGAAGGCTCCTGGGCATGACAAGATCCCCAACTTCTGGTTGAAATATCTAACAGGAATGCACAAAAAGCTGGCTGAAAACTTTAACAACGTACTAGCAGAGCCAGAGACGATGCCTGAATGGCTCACGAAGGGGAAAACCATCTTAATTCCCAAATCAAATGAAACAGAAAAACCAGAAAACTACAGACCAATAACCTGCCTCCCTACTATGTTCAAGGCATTTACTGCAGTGATATCACAAAGGCTGAACAAGCACCTGGACGAAAACAAACTGTTCCCAGAAGAGCAGAAAGGATGCCGCAAAGGCTCATATGGCTGTAAAGATCAACTAATGATTAATAAAGCCATAACTGAAGACAGTCACAGAAAGAAGAAAGGCCTCAGTATGGCCTGGATTGACTACAAAAAGGCGTTTGATAGCATCCCCCACACATGGATCCTCGAAACACTAGCCATTAACAAAGTAGCACCAACAATCATAAAATCCATAGAGCACTCTATGAATAAATGGCAAACAGTCCTACACCTCCAAACAAAAGAGGGACTCATGAAAACCAAAGACATCCCCATTAGAAGAGGAATATTCCAGGGAGACACGCTCTCTCCACTCCTTTTCTGCTTGGCACTGTCACCTCTATCTGATATGCTAAATAGAACTGGATGCGGATATAAATGTTACGGCAAAACGATCAGCCACCTTTTATATATGGATGACCTAAAACTATACGCTGCAAATGACAAACAGCTGGAAACACTATTAAAGACAGTTCATGGATTTACCAAAGAAATAGATATGAATTTGGATTAGAAAAATGCGCCAAAGTAACCATGAAAAGAGAAAAACTAGTTAAGAGTAACAACATCACACTAGATAAAACCAATGAAATAAAAGAATTAGACCAAAGCCAAACTTACAAATACTTAGGAATCCATGAACTAGATAAGATACAAACACACAAATGAAAGAGAAAATAAAAAAGAATATTATAGACGAGTTAGATCAATACTAAACACAGAGCTCAATGCTAAAAACAAGATAATAGGTATCAACACTTTAGCTGTCCCAGTTATAAGTTACAGCTACAATATCCTTAACTGGACACGAAATGAACTGACCAAAATAGATAGGAAAACAAGAAAATAATGACAGGATCTAGGATGCATCACCCAAAATCTGACATAGAAAGACTATATATACAACGTATAGAAGGTGGTAGAGGCCTTATACAGCTGGAAAACTACTATAAAATAACCACCATAGGACTGCAAAAATATCTACTTCAGAAGGAAGGAAAACTGATCCAGATAGCGGCAAAACACGAGCAAAACAAAAAACTGTTCTCAGTATTTAAGGAAGCTGACGAATACAAACAAGAAATCATACCACCTAATAAACATGAAGAAGAAGAAGAAGATGAAGAAACAACAAAAGCTATAAAACAAATAAAATCCAAACTAAAAATAGAACCACAACGACGAACCATGATAAAACGATGGCAAGAAAAGCCCCTTCATGGTAAATACTGCACTAAACTAAACGTAAAAGAAATAGACAAAGAAAAATCCCAGCAATGGTTGAGAAGCTCAGGACTCAAAGCAGAAACAGGGATTTTTAATTGCAGCACAAGACCAAAGCCTCCCCACCAGAAATTACCAAAAACATGTAATGAAATGAAATATTACAAGTAACTGCAGAATATGTGGAGATGGACAAGAAACAATAAATCATATTATCTCTAGCTGCCCAGTCCTGGCTAAGAAGGAATATATTCACAGACATGACAGAGTTGGAACCTACATACATTGGAAGCTATGCCAACATTATGGAATAACAACAGAAAAAAGATGGTATAGACACACACCAGAAAAGGTCACAGAAAACGAGAAAGCAATAATACTCTGGGATATGCCGATACACACAGACAGAGAAATTAAGGCCAACAGACCAGATATAGTTGTCAGAGACCATGAAGAAAAAAAATGCTTTCTAATTGATGTATCAATACCAGCTGATGACAACGTGACTCTAAAAGAAATGGAGAAACTCTCAAAATACAAAGACCTGGAAATAGAGGTAACTAGAATGTGGAATCTGAAAACAGAAACAATTCCTATCATAGGAGGTGCATTAGGCATGATAAAAAAATATTCAGACAAATACATAACAAAAACACCAGGACTTACAAACACATATAACATACAGAAAATTGCACTACTAGGCACTGCACACATCCTACGCAGAACACTTTCCATACAATAACCATCAGAGCATCACAACAAATCACAGCCCATACCCAAGGCACACAGAGCTGCGCTCGGTAGTGAAGTGAAAGCACGCTATAAAAATAAAACTAATGATAATAATAATAATAATAATAATAATAATAATAATAATAATAATAATAATAATAATAATAATAATAATAATACATATAACATAGAAGATGGTTATGGCACGCCGTTCAGTAAAATGACACAATTATTACATAACAATGGTAGAAACCTTATATGATCTACCGTATATATATTCACACACACACACACACACACACACACACACACACACACACATATATATATATATGTATCTATGTACGTATGTATGCATTTAGGTATGTACGTGGCCTTATCAATAATTATCCGGACTGTTTCCATAGTAACGAAACTAAAGCACGCAGAGTGAAGCCGATTGGTTCAGATTGACCTTCAACACTGGTTTGCATGCGCATTAAGTTCAACATTCTAGCTCACTTTCGCTATTTACAGCAGTGCTTGGAAGGAAGGTGTGTAACGTGTGATCGTTGCATTGACCATGACAAATTTGAGCAAAGAATCTAAATAAAATTTTGCCAAAAGCTTGGCGATACCTGCCTACACAAGATATTCAAAACGTTTCCATCGTTTTCGATACAATCAAGGAGATTTTGTGCAACTGAATCCCGAGTGTCTTTTTGGTCAGCTGAAAGCAGTTTGGCACAAACTTGGCAGACACACGTCTCATACCCAAATCTTCAGTGATAACGGACTGAACTGAGCCGTAACTAATCTGCACATCCTCTTATAACTCACGGATGGTGATTCGACGATTTCCCTTACAGCTGCTTGCACATCTGCGATGTTTTTCTCAGTTTTGTTGGTTGCGTGTCTCTCAGAATGTTTGTCAATATCGACATTTTTTCGGCCATCTTGGTAACGTCCGAACCTCGTGTTCACTTGTGTGCGGGTCATACACTCCTCTCCACACATTTTCTGCAACTTTGCGTGGGCATCTGAGCAGGTATCGTCATCAACTTCCTCTGTCATGGTCAATGCGACGATCACACGCTACACACTTTCCACCCAAGCACTGTTGTAAACAGCGGAACTGAGTTAGAGCGTTAAAACTTTGTGCGCCTGGATAGCAGCGTTCAAATTTAAACTTTGCCCAGCAGCTTTACTCTGTGTGCTTTATCTTCGTTACTATGGCAACAGCACGGATACTTATTGACCTCGTATATACACACAACCACCACTCATACAAACACGTCACACACACACAGACACACACTCTCATATAGATGAGAACGGTATGGTGAGAACCAAAGACAAGACAAGTGAACTAGCAAGCATAATGACTGTATGGATCTAGTATTGTTGACACACTTGCTGCAGAAAAATCATTGTAAAAACTTGTAACAATGAACATTCTTAGTATTTATTTATTTTATGTTTCTCAGTCCAATTGCCTGTAAACATTAGATATTGAACAATACTTTAAGAAAACCTGCTGTGTTGCAGTCACATAAAAATGTACTGAACTGAAGTATTCCAAACATCTTGGGGTATGTCTTAAATAATTGAAAGAAAAATCTAGAGGAGAATCTGTTATAATTTGGTCATGTCTGCTGCAGACGTTTTATTGTGAAGCTTTATTTTTCATGTAATATTGTGTTCAGTTAAGTTTTTTGCAATATTTTGGTAATCTCTTTGTTTTATGCGCCAAGTTACAACAAAAGCGGTCTAGCATTCAGAGTAGAGGCCATCGTGTTGCACCGTCTGAAACCATCTTTCTGCTCAGTTCTTTCATCCCATGCTAATATCAGTTCTTGTCCCGCAACGATTCATCAACGAAGAAGTGGTGGAAGCTTCGGTGAAGGAGTTTTTCGCCTTGAAAGACAAGAACTGGTATCAGCATGGGATCAAAGAAGTGACAGAAAAATGTCTTCAGACTGTGAAACACGATGGTCTCCACTTAGAATGCTGAGCTGTTTTTGTTAGAATTTGACGAATAAAGCAAATAAATTACCAAAATATTGCAAAGCTTTTGAGTAACCATATGAATAATTAGCTTGTTATAGAGATATCGTCTTAGTTATTAATTTAGTTCAAAACGAACCATCAGGTAAGCCACCATTTTGGTTGGTTTCGGTATGTTAAATATAGCAATAAATCTCCTTCAAATCACACCGTAATGTCTTAAAAGATGAAGAGCATTTGGTCCCACATATTTAGTTGCGGCTAGAAAGTCTTTATTCAGTGATATAAGGGGCCATAGCTAACACTGAGCTGGAGTCTACTGCTGTTTATGGCATTTAAAGAAGATCTAATGAAAATAAAGTGATAAGTTATGAAAGATTATGTTCAAGGCCTTAAACGTTGGTGTTGGTGCAGGAATGAAGTAACCACACGAACAAATTCCAGGTAATTTAGCTAATTAAAGAAAAAAATCGAAATAAATTTATTCAAATAGATATAGATAATTATTACTCTTCTATTATTGAGATTGTGTTTAATATACGCAATGAATAAGGTAGGAATGACTTTTGGCGAGGTTAATGTAATTAAAATGGCTAGGAAATCGTTTATTAGATACAATAATAAATTATAGCCTAGGAAGGATACTAGAGACTATTTTGATATACCTATGGGAGCACCCGATTCTGCACAAGCTACGGATTTGGTAGGTATTTATCTATTATCTGAACTTCAATTAGAAAATTTAAAACTAGAGGGTGGTTTTATTTATTACTAAGAATTGCACTAATAGGAAACTAGAATTATATAAGAAGAAACTTTATAGTTTCTTTAAAAGATATGGTTTAAGTATTACTTTATATAATGAGAACTATAATGTAAATTATTTAGATGTTAATTTTAATCTAATAACAGGTAAAAGACAACCATATCATAAATTTAATGAAAACCTTAGATATATAAATGATAATAGTAATCACCCACCATCAATTAAAAAATCACTGATAAATAATATTAGTAAACGAATATCATTACTTTCTTATGATTTAGAGATTTTCAATAAACATGCACCTTATTATAATGAAGCCCTGCGAGAGTCAGGATATAATAATAATATTAAATTCTTTAATAAAAATAAAAATAAAAATATTAATAATAAAAAGTATGATAGTAATATTAGTAGTAATTATAGTAGTAATATTAATAATTGTAGTACTTATAATAATAAAAGTTTAAAAAATGAAAATAGAAATAAGATGAATTTTAATATTAATTCAATAAATGATAATTATAATTATAATTTTAATTTTAATAATATTAAAGAGAAATATAATAATCATAATGGTAATAATAATATAATAATAATAATAATAATAATAATAATAATAATAATAATAATAATAATAATAATGATAATAATAATAGTAATAATATGATTAATTATAATAGTGTTAATAATAATAATAATAATAATAATAATAATAATATAATAATAATAATAATAATAATAATAATAATGTCCTGATGCAGTACCAGGCAGTGGCTCTCATGGCTTCTGATCTTAACTGATTGGAAGTGTTATCATGTACATTGTTTTGTCTTTATAAAAGATGGGCTACAGCAAATATTCTGCTCAATACCACAGATTTGCTTGTCAGTTGTTTGACCGTAACCAGTTGAGCATGTCCCTTAGTGGCTGACGATATGTGCATCTCTGATCACGAGCAGAAGTAGTGGGGGAGCATCATAGCCATGTGTTGAGAAGGATTCTTTGGGGTTTGAATAATTCACCTCTGGAAACATGGGTGGTTCTTTCAACATCCTTAAACAACCCTCATTCAGGGACCGTTTGAGCGGGATGGGCTACTCAACCTGATGAAAATTCTAACTGGGCCCCACCTGCAAGGTCATGTGCTGTTTATCTTGATATGAGATCACCATGTCGCGCACATATGGTTGTGATGCATGTGCCTGGTGTACCTTTATCAGACGGGTAGTCATGATGGGTATATTGGGCTTCGTATATTTTACCCCAATGTCACTTTGATGACATGCACAGCTCTCTCACTCAATAATAATAATAATAATAATAATAATAATAATAATAATAATATAATAATAATAATAATAATAATAATAATAGTAATAAAAAAGAAGAAAATTTGGTTAATTGTTCCTTATGGGGCTCAAGTTAAAACTAGCATTATTAAAGAGATTTTAGATATTATTGAACAATTCATTCATGGTAATCGTAAAATTAAAAAAATTTCTCTAGTAATAATTTTGGAGTATTCTACCACTAATAATGTAGGTACCATTATTTCTTCTTTTAACAAATTTAAGTTGAATAATGTTTATAAAACGAAATTTTATAACCATACCAATAATAATAAAGATAAGACACTCATTGATTGTACATGTAGAGATAACACTAAGTGTAAATTTAATAATAAATGAGATTTAAACGATGTTGTATATAAATGTATAGTTACATAAATAAATGAGAATAATAGGAATAATAATAACTTAAACGCCATTTAAATAGGGTCCACTTCCTCTAAAATAAAATTAAGAATCGCACATCATATGCATTCATTTAAAACTAAAAATATTATAAACTCTACAGGGCTTAGCAAATACATAAGGGGGCTAAAATCCCAAAGAATTAAGGCCACATCATATAGTATAGGTAGCAATTATTGCTATTTATATTCTAGTGCGTTTAATGAAATTTTATTTAATGGCATAATGATTTAGTGAATTCGTTAAACGAGCGTAAAATTAAATGTAGACACAGATTACTTTACTTATATAATAAATTTTTAGATAAATAGCGACTATATTTAAACCCTATTTTGTTCCTAATTTGTAGTTATATATACTAGTATTAATTCTAAAATCTAGTATGTGATTTATAATATATATTACATGATTTAATAAGTCTAATTTAATATTATTAAATAAATAATTAAATAATTAAATATATTAATTAATGATAGTAGTGTTGTGCTTGCAATTTTGTACGTGGTTTGAGTATTAGTCAATAAGAGTTAGTAAAGGTTCTTTAAATACTTATAGTTAAATTATATTTAGATGTTTATTTTATTACTAAATATTTAATGTATTTAATGAATATAGATTAACTGATGGTTTATAATTTTGAATGTATAGGATAATAATTTTTTCTTTATGCAATACTTTTTTATAATAATAATATGTACTTTATTTATTCAATTAAAGAACGAAGTATTTGATCTAAATATAAATTAGTTTACCTTTATAATATATTAGGTTTAATTTATTATTGTTTAGCATTTGTTTTGAGTATTAATACGATATATAATATATATTTATTTTATACTACAGTTAAGTATATAGTTTGTAATAAATTGGTTAAATTAATCAAAATGTATGTATTTTTTATATATTTCGAAGTAGATTTATTTAGATGTTTATTTAATTAATATTATAATAATGAATTTTATTAGAATATAGTTTTAAATTAACTTAGTTTATTAATTAGTGGTCATAATATAGATAATGTTTGAATTACTACTGAATTAATTTTGAATGGGTCTAAAAGTTATTTTATTTAAAGATCTGACTACAACGTAAATGTTTTTTATATAAAATTAATTAATTTTTTAAAGATTCTTAGAGTATATACAGTAATTGGTAGTTATATAAATTATTTAATTTATAGAGTTTTGAGTATAATTTATTGTAGTTATTTTTAATTATAAATTTTATAGTATATAGTGATTATATGCTCTAATAGTGATTTTGTTCTCCTTATCTATTATAGCTAAAATATAGCCGTATTTTCCACTTCTAATATTTATTCGTAATTTTCATTGATAAAATATATTCGTAGTTTTCATTGTTAAAAGAATTTTCCATCTGTCTATTCTATTTCTGTTAATAACGTAATTCCACGAATATACTTATAAACGCTTAGAAGACGTTTTCCGTTTTAAAATTTTAGTTAATGACACGGTTTTTGAAAGCTAAGTAAACCTTTTCTATTTAAGATTTTTAATAAGTTTTATTGTATTGTATACTATATAACTACTGATTGTTAATTTGAGTCTATACTTATTTAGTTGTTGATGATATGTATTTAATTATTAGATTATAACTGTACGTTATTTGTAAGATATTACTTAGCCAACGAGATATATAGATCGTAAAATTGTTATACGGTTCTTTTAAAATAGGTTATACATTTATAATTTGATTTTTAATCTTTAATTTTTTAATGTATTTCATAAATATATTATATTGATACTTAATATTTATATAAGTAATAATGGACTAATTAATTAATTTATTTTTCATTATATATATATAATATATATATATATATATTATATATATATATATAATATATATATAATATATATATATATTTATTTATTGATAGAGTAAATTTTAGATTTTAGTTACTATATTTGTTGATAATAATTTAGTTATAATTTTTAAATAGTTTATAATTATTAGATGTGAACTTAAATCTAAAAATATGAATAGTGATTATGTTGTTAAATAATTTGGTAATTAAATATTGAACTATAACTGAGTTAAGGATATTCGTGAGTTTATTATGTTTTTTAAAGCCATTTTATATCTTCATAGATAAATACATATTTCTATCCATTTTTTTACCTTAAAAATAAATATTTAACATAATAAATGGGTTGTATGATATAATCCTAATGTTTTAAGTTTCTAATTTAGATAATGGTTTTTTTTTATAAGAAAAAATTATTATTTTATTTATTTCTTAATTTATTTATTTATTTAACTATCATTAACCTGAAGATTGACTATAATTTTAGTTCGAATTTATTTCAATTGAATTTAAACTTAATTGTAATTCGAATTTAATTATAGCTATTAAACGTACGTAGTGCTTTTACTTATATTATATTTATCATTCTTTTTATACTTTTTGGAAAAAACATTATATATATGTTATATATTATATTAATTATATTTATATTATTTTTCATTTATGTATTGGTTTATGTTTATCACTGTTTGAGTTGCCCAATAGTGGTTTTATCTCTAATTCATAGTATATATATATATAGTCAAATCCTATTTTATAGTCTCACCCATGTTCTAAAAACGTAAACTACTATAAATCGGCACGAACTTAACGGACTACCCAATATGCTATGGTTTCTCTTAAACATAATGATACTAATAACCCGGTGTTAGAAATCAATTTACATATGCTTTAGAATGAAGTACAAAGTGAGTGCAGAGTGTAATATACATTACTGAATGACAAGGGAACGGAAATTATGTGACCAACTTCATTTATTTAGAGCTCTTTCTGTGTGATTGTGAAGCATCCTAAGTTGCACAGTCACTCACCTCTGACTGCACTGCTTCTAATAGCAGAAACAACTGTAAGCTGGTTACATAAATTCTGTACCCTTGTCAATAATATATATATAAATATATATATATGTTCACCGCTCCTTCTCCCTCTCTCACTCTTCCTCCTTGACACACTCGTTGTTCAAACGTAACCAACGGCTATCTATCTTTCTTTGTTCCATTTCCTTCCTAAAGACAAGACATGCTTTTGTCTGTCTCTTCTGAAAGCTCGTTTTTCCGGTGTTCAGCACCAATTCATTATGGTTTAACGGCACTCACCGTTTGTTTTTATTGTTTTGTTTTTACTGTTCTGTTTTTGTTACCACTTTCACCCTCAGCAAAAAATCCCAAATTTGCTTTGCAGGAAGGACTGTTTTAACGAAGTCGCACCTTGTCCCTACAATCGAAACGTGTAGTAGACAAAACAGGGAACAACTGATAAAGAGAATGTTCTTTACGTTACCTGTCTCGTATTTCTATTTGTTTTTTTCGTTGTTCGAAAAAGTTCGTTTTCTATGTTTTTTGTTTTTTATGTTCTTGTTTCTCAGTTTGTTCACGTTTTTTTACGTCCTCTACCTATATATGCATATATATATATATATACATATATATATATACATATATCTATATATTATTTATATTATCATATATATATATGTATATATATACATGTATATACATATGGATATATATATATACATGTATATATATGTATATATATATATATATATATATATATATATATATATGTGTGTGTGTTGTGTGTGTGTGTGTGTGTGTGTGTGTGTGTGAGTGTCTGTATGTATAAAGGTATTTGCGCATATGAACCGACCGGATAAGAGAAGCGAGAGTAGATGTTTAATCCGTTAGCTGACAGCTGTTTCGTAATGTTTGTAACATATGCAATGTTATACCATCATTCGCACATATATATATGAATATACATATGAATATATGTATTTATTTATTTATATATATATATATATATTATATATATATATATATATATATATATATATATGTATGTATGTATGTATATATATGCACACACACACCCATGAATATAATTGAACTGTATTAGGACTAAAGAACCTATATACCAGAGTATTTCATGGTAGATTGAAAGCCAGAATCTCTCTCTCACTCGCTTACGCTCTCACTCCATACATTCAAACATACATAGATGTATGTGCGTAACTATATATGTATTTACACACACGCAAACACACACACACTAACATATATGTGCACATATATATATATGTATGTTTTTGTGTGTCTGTGTGTGTATGTGTGTGTGTGCGTATGTGTATGTGTGTGCACGCGTCTTGACATTGTTATATTCCAGTTAAAAATATCAAAGTGATCTACTCTGAACGACCAAGGTATTGAAACAATTTCTCCCGTAGCAGAAAGAAATATTTAAAGTGTTTCCCGGTTTTTTAGGGTCGTTTCATGAGAAACTGCCAAAGTTACACATAAGATATAACGAGAATATCGTAAAGAAATTTTCTATTTAAACTGTTGTCTAGGAAACAGAAACAACATTTACGATATCATAATTAAATTTCATATCCTTGTTTACATTTTTGATATATATATATATAATATATATATATATATATATAATATATATATACATTTGATATATATACATTTTATATATATATAATATATATATATATAGATATATATATATATATATATATATACACACATATATATATGAGTATAAAAATATTCGATTGCATTATATAATATGTACATATATATAACATGTAATGTATTTACATGTTGTATATATGTATATATAAACGAACAAATGTATGTATTTATATAGCACGTTTTTATATAATATTTGTGCCGGCGTGTATATACATATATATATATGTATGTATATATATGTATGCATATATGTATATATATGTATGTATATATATATATGTGTATATGTATGTATATATATGTATATATATGTATATATATGTATGTATGTATGTATGTATATATATGTATATGCAAAAATAAATTTCTATATAATTATCCCTCTTACGCACAATATATATGTATATTAACACACACGCACACTCACACATATATGTTTTTACACAGATACGCACACTCACATACACACAGATTTAATCACATGTATACAAACGCATAGACTGAAACGCACATACATGAATACAAATGTCTCTCGCTCTATATATTTATATATAATCACAAAATATATTGTGCAAGTATATACTGACATGCGCTCACACACTCTTACATTATACATACACAAGCAGACAGAGGAACATATTATATATACACACAAACACACACACACACACACACGTGCACACACACATATATTTACTTGTACTTGATTGTTTAGCAAAATATAGATAAAAAAAATGAAATAAAATACGAAACTAACGAAATATCCTAGCTTCTATCTGAGTTTCACTCTCCCTCTCTAATTCTCTCTGTCTTATACTCTTACACTCTCCCTATTTCGCATTCTTTCTTCTTCATCTCACACCATACCCAACCTCTTTTTGCTTTTTCTTTCTTGCTAAGAAGGTTTCAAAAAAATGTTAGTTTTTCAAGATAAAAGTTTTACATTATGCTGCTGCTACTGCTGCTGTTGTAATAATGTCGATTATCAGAGAGGAAATAGAAAAGATAGTAGAAATGATAATAACATTGATAATAATAATGATAATCGTAGGAGCACTAGGAATGATCAAGAAGGGAACCGAAAATTATATGAGAATGATCCCTGGCTTACCATCCCTGCAAGAAGTGCAAAAGATTGTCTTAACTGGTACATCACACGTATTGAGAAGAGCATTGTCGATGTGAGAACTGTTGCTGCTCATGTATTTTAATTTAACTTTAAAAAAAAAAAAAAATGAACGAACTACTGAGTTTGGTTTAATGGCCTACCAATATATACTATGAGTTTCTTTCCCCTAGGAGTCGGGAAGACACTCGGCAAGAAATGGAAGAAAATCTGAAAGAAGAAAAAAAAAGTAATAATAATGATAATAATAATAATAATAATAATAATAATAATAATAATAATAATAATAACATTGATGATAATAATAATAATAATAGTAATAGTAATAATAATAATAATAGTAATAGTAATAGTAATAATAATAATAATAATAATAATAATAATAATAATAATAATTATATCGTGACGTATATTTGCCATTTGAATATGGCTAACCCCTAAGGGTGGATGCTACTGTAGTTTGTAGCCCCAGGAGGACACCTCCTCCAGCTGACTATAGACACACTTTCTGTGCCCTATCAGTATTTGCGAAGGGAAGCCATCCTTCCCGTCTTCAACTTATGATACACACGGACTCGAGTTTCAGGATATTGACCCGTCATCGGCGTGTGACAATCATAGTTGTCGATGAGAAGTCGGTTCCCCTCACAAATACATATACTTTTTCCAGTATCGATTGACACGGATATTGAAAAAGTGAAATCAATCAATGATAAATCTCAGAGCGAGTTATAAACAGTAGCAGCAACACATCGTGACGTATATTTGTCATTTGAATATGGCTAACCCCTAAGGGTGGATGCTACTGTAGCTTGCATCCACCCTTAGGGGTTAGCCATATTCAAATGGCAAATATACGTCACGATGTGTTGCTGCTACTGTTTATAACTCGCTCTGAGATTTATCATTGTTTAATAATAATAATAATATAATAATAATAATAATAATAATAATAATAATAATAATAATAATAATGATAATAACCGAATAATAATAATAATAATAATAATAATAATAATAATAATAACCCGAGAACACCGGGGGACGTTTAAGAGGAGAACACCGGGGGACGTTTAAGAGAGAACACCGGGGGACGTTTAAGATGTAAGAAGGAAAATTCAGAGCTCCGAAATCTATCCACAAACATCGAAAACAAGGACGTCCTATGGAGCCAAAGTTTTAATAACAAAGAATTGGACTGTATCCGAGTAAGTAATACTAATTGAAATTTATTACTATTTTTGAAACGAAATGATGTATTTCCCAACAAACACGATGTAAACAACGAAGGGGAGCCTAATGATTATGATAATATAAAAAATAAAATAATCAAAGAACTGAAAACCACAGAGCTCAAAGTGGACCACCGACCATACCTCCCAAGAATCAAAAGAAACGAAATAACAACACCTATTATAAACAGCATAAACCTAGCCGTCACTGAACTGATAGCCACTGAATAAAAAAAAAGTGATATCACTGAGCTAAATAACATAATATACGCAGCAGCCACTGCAGCCACAAAAGAAGCTGGATACTCACCAAACCCGCCCAAACAGAGTACCACCACCCAACAAACCCTGTGGATAAATAACATCCAAAGCAAAATAAAAAAATTAGAAAAGACCTGTCGATTCTTAATGAAATCAGCAAACAATCAACGCTACTGAGCAACAAAAAGAGAACAAAAATACTCCGCAATATAACATCACAGAGAAAGATTTGCCTGAAATAAAAGAAAAGCTGAAGCAAGATATCCCTGCCAAAGCACAAAGGATCCGCCGTTACATAAACGCCAACGCTTCTTTGAAGAAAACAAAAAGTTCAACTCCAACCCCAAAAAGTTCTACCAAGACTGGGCAAAATAAAATAGAAGTCACTGCAGCACCAACGGCAGAAGAATTGGAAGAATTCTGGAGAGAAATATGGTCGGCGAACGAACCGCCAGAAAAAAGGAGTATCAAAATACAAACCCGGCATCTGAACAACTTGGGACCCCCATAACAACTGAAGAGGTCACCCAGGCACTGCAAAGACTAAGCAACTGGAAGGCACCTGGGCATGACAAGATCCCCACTTCTGGTTGAATATCTAACAGGAATGCACAAAAAGCTGGCTGAAAACTTTAACAACGTACTAGCAGAGCCAGAGACGATGCCTGAATGGCTCACGAAGGGGAAAACCATCTTAATTCCCAAATCAAATGAAACAGAAAAACCAGAAAACTACAGACCAATAACCTGCCTCCCTACTATGTTCAAGGCATTTACTGCAGTGATATCACAAAGGCTGAACAAGCACCTGGACGAAAACAAACTGTTCCCAGAAGAGCAGAAAGGATGCCGCAAAGGCTCATATGGCTGTAAAGATCAACTAATGATTAATAAAGCCATAACTGAAGACAGTCACAGAAAGAAGAAAGGCCTCAGTATGGCCTGGATTGACTACAAAAAGGCGTTTGATAGCATCCCCCACACATGGATCCTCGAAACACTAGCCATTAACAAAGTAGCACCAACAATCATAAAATCCATAGAGCACTCTATGAATAAATGGCAACAGTCCTACACCTCCAAACAAAAGAGGGACTCATGAAAACCAAAGACATCCCCATTAAAAGAGGAATATTCCAGGGAGACACGCTCTCTCCACTCCTTTTCTGCTTGGCACTGTCACCTCTATCTGATATGCTAAATAGAACTGGATGCGGATATAAATGTTACGGCAAACGATCCAGCCACCTTTTATTATGGATGACCTAAAACTATACGCTGCAAATGACAAACAGCTGGAACAACTATTAAGACAGTTCATGGATTTACCAAAGAAATAGATATGAAATTTGGATTAGAAAAATGCGCCAAAGTAACCATGAAAAGAGGAAAACTAGTTAAGAGTAACAACATCACACTAGATAAAACCAATGAAATAAAAGAATTAGACCAAAGCCAAACTTACAAATACTTAGGAATCCATGAACTAGATAAGATACAACACACACAAATGAAAGAGAAAATAAAAAAAGAATATTATAGACGAGTTAGATCAATACTAAACACAGAGCTCAATGCTAAAAACAAGATAATAGGTATCAACACTTTAGCTGTCCCAGTTATAAGTTACAGCTACAATATCCTTAACTGGACACGAAATGAACTGACCAAAATAGATAGGAAAACAAGAAAAATAATGACAGGATCTAGGATGCATCACACACCCAATCTGACATAGAAAGACTATATATACAACGTATAGAAGGTGGTAGAGGCCTTATACAGCTGGAAAACTACTATAAAATAACCACCATAGGACTGCAAAAATATCTACTTCAGAAGGAAGGAAAACTGATCCAGATAGCGGCAAAACACGAGCAAAACAAAAAACTGTTCTCAGTATTTAAGGAAGCTGACGAATACAAACAAGAAATCATACCACCTAATAAACATGAAGAAGAAGAAGAAGATGAAGAAACACAAAAGCTATAAAACAAATAAAATCCAAACTAAAAATAGAACCACAACGACGAACCATGATAAAACGATGGCAAGAAAAGCCCCTTCATGGTAAATACTGGACTAAACTAAACGTAAAAGAAATAGACAAAGAAAAATCCCAGCAATGGTTGAGAAGCTCAGGACTCAAAGCAGAAACAGGGATTTTTAATTGCAGCACAAGACCAAAGCCTCCCCACCAGAAATTACCAAAAACATGTAATGAAATGAAATATTACAAGTAACTGCAGAATATGTGGAGATGGACAAGAAACAATAAATCATATTATCTCTAGCTGCCCAGTCCTGGCTAAGAAGGAATATATTCACAGACATGACAGAGTTGGAACCTACATACATTGGAAGCTATGCCAACATTATGGAATAACAACAGAAAAAAGATGGTATAGACACAACCCAGAAAAGGTCACAGAAAACGAGAAAGCAAACATACTCTGGGATATTGCCGATACACACAGATAGAGAATTAAGGCCAACAGACCAGTTATAGTTGTCAGAGACCATGAAGAAAAAAAATGCTTTCTAATTGATGTATCAATACCGCTGATGACAACGTGACTCTAAAAGAAATGGAGAAACTCTCAAAATACAAAGACCTGGAAATAGAGGTAACTAGAATGTGGAATCTGAAAACAGAAACAATTCCTATCATAGTAGGTGCATTAGGCATAATAAAAAAATATTCAGACAAATACATAACCAAAAACACCAGGACTTACAAACACATATACATACAGAAAATTGCACTACTAGGCACTGCACACATCCTACGCAGAACACTTTCCATACAATAACCATCAGAGCATCACAACAAATCACAGCACATACCCAAGGCACACAGAGCTGCGCTCGGTAGTGAAGTGAAAGCACGCTATAAAAATAAAACTACTGAATAATAATAATAATAATAATAATAATAATAATAATAATATAATAATAATAATAATAATAATAATAATAATAATAATATAATAATAATAATAATAATAATAATAATAATAATATAAGAAGAAGAAGAAGAAGAAGAAGAAGAAGAAGAAGAAGAGAGGAGCGCCAGCCTTGACAGCGGCTGGACGTGTTCCTCGCTGCTCTGACAATACAGTAGCTGAAAGCCATAGAAACACTAATATGACCCAGTTTAGCAACGAGAAAAAATAACTCTTAAAGACTGGAATATCTACAATATCCCGTGCGTATTTAAAATTCTCGTCAAAATAAGTTAAGAAATTTACAAATTTACATATCTACAGTTTTCAAACACACAATCGATCAGCTTTAAAAGCTTTAATACCGACAATTGCCTCTGTAAACATCCCTTTTTTTTCTTCTTTCTAAAAACATCACGCTTTTCTTTGTGTGGACTTACAAAAGACTATCTTTGCTGAACCATAAAACCTTCTATGAAAATCTGACTTTTCTTTGCTTCCTCCCTGAATATTCAAATATAAATGCAAACATATACTTTTTATTGCAAAAACACACCTGTTCTTCTAACTGGACATACAAACATCTCTAGAAAAGTCAACTTCAATTTCTACAATATTACCTAACCCGAAATATGCAAACACTTTTTATTGCAATAACACAAACGCAAATGGAAAAAATAATGATACTACTTATAGA
>NC_043010.1:24520455-24527955 GCF_006345805.1 Octopus sinensis | reverse complement strand
TCGCTTTGAAAACAAAAGAGTTTTACATTGATGGGATAAATAAGCTTGTAAATAGATGTAAGGGAGTCATAGATAATCAGGGAAAGTACACTGATGATTAAATTTCAATTAAATATAACATTTGATCACTTGTTTTCTTTATTCAAAATTCAGACAGAACTTATATATATACTTTTTCCAGCGACGAAATGTCACTGATCTCGAAAAAGTGAACACAAGCAATAAAAAGTCTCTGATATATATATATATATATATATATATATATATATCCTTTGATGTCATCAACCTCTACACCAACATCCCACATGAATATGGTATTGAAGCAATTGATTTCTGGCTAGAAAAACACCCAGAGTCATTCCTTGACCGCATTCACAAGACTTTTATTACGGAATCACTCAAGTTCATTCTAACAAACAATTTTTTCCTCTTTGACAACACACACTACCGTCAAAAATGTGGCATTGCGATGGGTGCCAAGGCTGCACCAGTCCTTGCGAACCTCATAATGGGTTTCTTCGAACTATCACTCTATGAAATATCACGCCAGAAATTTGGACATGTTTTCCACACCTACCTAATGGAAAACTGGAAAAGGTATTTGGATGATTGTTTCATCATATGGAAAGAACCTTATGAAAAACTTCTGGAATTCAAAACCATACTGAACAACATACATCCCAACATCCAATTCACTATGGAATTAAGCAAACATCATCTCCCTTTCCTTGATCTCCTAATTATAAAAACACCTAAGAACCAAATCATAACAGACATCTACCACAAACCTACAGACTCACAACAATACCTCCTCTTTAGTTCATGCCACCCAAAACACACCAAGACAAATATCCCTTTCAACTTAGCTAAAAGGGTATGCACCATTGTCTCGGATCGAAAAACACGAGAAATACGCCTTGAAGACCTCAAAAAAACACTATTACAACGCCAATATCCCTCCACCCTTATAGAGTATGGAATAAAACGCGCCAAAGAACTAGACAACATTACACTGAAAACCACCCAACCTAACACCATACACAACTCCAAAATACTTCCATACATTTCCGCCCACAACCCCAAAAATATCGAAGCATACACCACAATCATACAAAACCTCAGTCTACTGTCAACAGACCCAAAATGAAAAACATTATAAATACACACAAAATCCTCAAATGTAAAAGGCAACACAAATCTTTAAAAGAACTCTTGACAAATGCCAAACTTCACACACCACATCCACCCCCAGCAGTTAAAAAATGTGCACGCCCAAACTGTGGCACCTGCCCCTTCCTACTTGAAGGCTCTGAATTTATCTTCAAACAAGGAACGAAGTTTAAAATCAAGACTAACTTCTCCTGTTCCTCCGAGAACCTTATCAACGTTCTCGCATGCGCTAGTTGCCAACATAATTATGTTCGACAAACGAGTCTCCCGTTACGTAAACGAGTAGCGGTGCATAAAGAACAAATAAATCTCCCGGAATACCGACAAATTCCACCGAGTGACCACATAGACTCATGCGTTAAAGACATAAATCCCAAATTCTACATATTCCCCTTCTACCAATGTAATGACGGGATCACCACACAGGAGAGAATTAACAGGGAGAATCTCTTTATTGAAAAATTCAAAACGCAACTTAATATGCAAACTCCTCGTTGATCATACTTCCTTTTTCTACCTCATTCTTCATGGATGGACTAACACAAATATATAAGGATACCATGCATTCATCACTTCAAGCTAAAACTTATATTCTTTAAATATCATTATTATTATTGTTGTTATTATTACTATCATTTTTATTATATATGAGATAATAATCTGAAATGTAATTATAAATTGGTTTATGCAAATTTATATAATTAGAAAATAATATAAATAAAGTGTTAAAATCTGAATGTTAAGTTAGCAAACAATTATATAAAAAAAATGAAAATGAAGCTAAAATGATAATTTTATAATTTAAGGTTTATTAACACCCTTTATCACAAAAAATTGATAAACACAAATTGAAGAGCTCAAAACCCATAGAGTTGTCTCCCCTTATTCACAACACAGGAACTGAAGAACTACAATTACTACTACTTCCTGTTTTGCCAACACCCTTAATTAAACTAAACAACACATGGCTTTAATCCCAATGCATCCTAATATTCAAGGTAATTTTTTCGTGAACAATCATTAAACTCAAGATACACAAAGACTTCACAATGCATCGGAGTACTTATTTTTTAATTTTTGTACATATTTATCATTATTTTTTTGCAAAAAACAATGCAATTTTCTTTTTTTTCCCCTTCTCACTTTCAAAAAAAGTTTTTCCTTTACAATTCTTGACAAGTCACATTTTGACGAAAACCGGTTTGAATTAATATATATTTATATATTTTATCAATTTTTCAAAAACTCTTTCCATACACCTATTTACATTAAAATTTTCTTTCAATTTAGCATTCTGCATTTTTACAATTATTCCTTGCTTATCATTTCTCCACGTGCGGTCAACACAACCCTACCATTTATTGATCTCCCTCTCTCTCTCTCTCTCTCTCTCTCTCTCTCCTCTCTCTCTCTCTCTATATATATATATATATATATATATATATATATGTATACTTTTCTTTTATTCTTTTACTTGCTTCAGTCAGTTGATTGTGGCCATGCTGGAGCACTGCCTTTAGTCAAACAAATCGACTCCAGGACTTATTCTTTGTAAGCCTAGTACTTATTCTATCAGTCTCTATTCCCGAACGATTAAGTTACAGGGATGTAACGACACCAACATCTGTTGTCAAGCGATGGTGGGGGACAAACAGACACATATGCATATATACATACATACATACATACATACATACATACATACATACATACATACATACATATATATATATATATATATATATATATATATGCATATATATATATATTTTTCTTTTTTCTAGTTTCAGCTCAGAGCTGCGGCCATGCTGATGCACCGCCGTTTTGTGCTACACTGTTATTATGACGACCCTCGTCTAATATGTGGCACTTGGTGAAGAATGGAGTTTGATATAGCTACTCTCATTTGCACCTCTTGCCGTGAGGTAGGTTCACCTGGGACTCTTGACAGGAAGATGTCCAGCTTTGATTTAAAAACCGCTACATCTACTTTGTGTAAGTTCCTCAGACGCTTTGGGAGAATATTAAAAAGCTGTGGGCCCTTGAAACCCAGGCTGTTGCAGAAGCTGGTCCTGAAGCGTCATGGCATTGCTGGGATCTTTGGCACTATGCAGTGTCGTCCCGTTCTAGCATTGGTGTAGCTTACAATGCCAAAATTTGGCACAATTCCTTCAAGGATCTTCCAGACATATATTACTGCATACCTCTCCCGTCTTCTCTCCAGGGAGTAGAGTCTTAGCTGTTTCAACCTTTCCCAGTAGCTGAGCTGTTGCAAAGAGATGATCTTCTTTGTGAATCTTCTCTGGATTCCTTCAAGGTCCGCTGGTGGGTGACCATAGATGTGAGCAGTAATCCAGGCGACTGAGGACGAATGTCCGCCAGAGGACCATCATGGTTTCCTTATCTCTGGTTCTGAATGTTTTTAGGATCCACCCAGCCAGTCGTCTGCACTTTGTCGCCATCCTGGTAGTGTGCACTTGGAAAGAGGTATCATCACTCATGTCGATTACCCAGGTCCCTCACAGACTTAGGCTCTGGGATTGAAATTCCCTGTGGACCGGTGTATCCTCTAAGTTTAATATTTTGTTTTGGATGCTGGTAGCGCAGGGCCTGGAATTTTTCAGCATAAAACTGCATATCCTCAGCCCATCTGTAGATTGAGTCCAACTCCTGCTGCAGGTGTGCAACATCGCTGGCGTTCTGTATTTTCTGCGAGACTTTCGTATCGTCTGCATAGCTGACCAGAGTGGTTATCCGGGCATTTGAGGGCATATCTGAGAGGGCCACTATAAAAAGCAGTGGTCCCGAGACAGTGCCCTGTGGAACACCGCTCACTATTTGTGTGTTCATAGAGGTGGCTCCATTAACCACTACTGCCTGACTCCTATCTTTCAGGAAGTCATGCAACCACACTCCAAGTTTTCCAGCTATGCCGAGGTCACGTAATTTGTGGCATATCATACCATTATCCACCTTGTCAAAAGCTTTTGCAAAATCAAGGTAGATTACGTCCACATTTGTTTTGTTGAGTAACTGCCTCAACACCCAGTCATAAAGCTGTAAGAACTGGGTCAGGCAGCTCCTACCTGGTCGAAAACCATGCTGGGTATTACTCAGCAAGTTATTTTCCTCAAGGAATGCGATTAGTTTCTTTCTGACTATCCGTTCCATGACTTTGCTGATGTGTGAAGTCAGAGAGATAGGCCTATAGTTTTTGGCATCTGCTCTACTTCCCCCTTTATGTATTGGGCATATTATTCCCTCCTTCAGCTTGCTTGGCAGTTTGCCATTCGCAAGAAAGCTCTGGAAGAGAATCTTGAGGGGTTTTGGCAGGGCATGCTTACACGCTTTGAGGAGGATGGCTGGGAAACCATCTCGACCAGAAGCTGAGTTTGTGTCCACTTGATCTATGGCTAGTAGGACATCTTTTTCGCTAATGTCAATACATTCTATTGTAACCGCCTCGCTGGTTATAGGTGAGGCGGCAAAGAAGTCCACTGGTTCGTTCACTTGTCTGTGTTCCAACGGGGTGGTAAAGACACTTTTGAACTGGTCATTCAGCATCTCACTGATCATAGTTGGACTGTCTGTGAGGGAGCCATCCTTTTGGAGGAGGGGTCCTATCTTGTAGTGCACTGAGACTGTTTCTTTCACGTAATGAAAGAAGGCCTTTGGGTTTGATTTAATGTTTTTTATAACCCAGGCTTCTTTGTCTGCGTTCTCCTTCACATAGGATTGTTGCAGCCTTTTTTCGTTCTCCATCAGTGTTGTTTTTAGGCGGGACGTTTCGCTACTTTTGGGATGTTGGTTGAGACGATTTGCAACCTTCGTCCGTCGTCTCATGAGGATCTTCCTGTCTCTTGGAATCTTGCTCCTATTTGTTTTGGCCTTGTGCTCTGGGACATATTTCTGGCATACGGCTTGCACAGAAGACAAGAAACATTCTAGTTTCATGTCAATGTCTGGTGTGGAGAGACACTCCGACCAGTCCTCTCTGAGGATCTCTTTTTGAATCGATTTCCAATCTGCTTTGTGGAAGTTCAGATTGGAGAGATTTCGGGTGCTTCCTTTAGGCTGTATGTCTCTGGTTACTTTTGGCCCAAACATAGACAGCTCTATTATGTTGTGAATCCGAAACTGATGTCGGTGTCACTTTCACATCATGAATGATGTCCATATTGTTCGTGAAGCAGAGATCCAGAATGTTATTCGCCCTAGTTGGCTTGAGTACAACTTGCTCCATGAATAAGGCATTGGTGAGGTTGAGCAGGGACTCCACCTGTACTTGCTTGCAATGATTCATTCCTGAGAGTATGTGACCTTCGGGCCATTTGACGTTGGGGAAGTTGAAATCACCCATAAGAAATATGGTCACGTGGTGTTCCAGATTCATGAGGATTTCTTTAATTCTTGTGAGGCAATCTTCAAACTTGCCTATGTGATTTGGGCATCCGGTGGGCAATATGTATTGCATATGACTATATTATGTTGTCTTATGTATACAATTAAGGTGTCACATACCGAATTTGAGCATGTCATCAAGACCTGGGGTGTGAGGTCATCTCGGATGTATACAGTAACTCAACTTATTGTTCCTCGGAAATTGTTCCCTCGGTAAAGTTTTTCTCTTTGAGTCCCCTGAAGTTCTGGGGGGGTGTCGGGTGGGCGAACCGGCAGTTTTTGCCGTCCTCACCATGCCAACATTTGCCCCGCAGGTAGACCTTACAGGTTCTTCGGTGTCTTCCAGATTTCTTCTTTCCTGAAGTGTACTGGGTGGCATTGGATCCTCCATGGGGTTCTCTGCTGTTTGAGTGGTGGATTGGGGTTTCAGCTTTGGTTGTTTTGCCTTTTCCCTCCTTATTTTTGTTTTCGGTCCTTCCTTTTTTCTTCTGTTTTTCTAATTTTTCTAATTTTTCATTTCTTCGTAGGACCACTAGTACATAGGGGGCTTCCGGTTTCTGCTCCCTTGGCTCCCCTATCCTTCACTACCTGGTCGTTCACCGGGGTAGGTGATCCATTTTCCTGAGGAAGCCCTGGATCACAGAGACTTCCGGCTTCCTTCTCTTTTACGTCCTCTTCATCCTCATCAACTTTGCCACAATAATTTTCAATTATGTTGTCCAGTGTTTTGATGTGTGGTTTTATAAGCATGTAAGACCGGATAAACTCATTTTTCTTCCGCTCTATCTGGTCAATGGTTCTATGAAAACCATTGTTTTTTAGCGTGGCAGTGATGATGTTATTCGGCGGATCGCCACTAGTAATCATCCATGCTCTCAGTAGAAGATTTAACTCTTTCTTTTCCCACTTTGGTGCCATCTTCGTTTGAGGTCCAGAGGGGGAGTAGAGGTTAGAGAGGTAATGAGGGATAGAGAGAGGTAGAGACGGAGAAACACAGAGGGGGGAAATAGGGAAAGAGAGAGGGAGATAGGAAGGAAAGAGAGAGGTGCTATGAAAGAAATCGAGAGGGTGATAGGAGGAAAGCAAGGGGGTGTGGTGTGTTAAAAAGATAGAGGAAGGTAGGGGAGAGGGAGTGGAAGGGAATAGAAGGAAAGACAGAGTGAAGGAGAAGAGGGGAAGAGAAAGAGAGGCAGAGTGAAGGAGAGGAGGGGAAGAGAAAGAGAAACAGAGGGGAGGAGAGGATAGCAAGAGAAAGAGAGACAGAGTGAAGGAGAGACAGGATGAAGGATGTGAGAGAGAGGGAGAGAGGGAGAGACGGAGTGAGAAGAATGGGCAGATGAGAAGTATATGAGAGAGAGGGTGAGGAGATGAGAGGAGAGGTAGATGTGAGATGGAAAGGAAAGAGAAATGAAAGAAGAGGAGGATATGAAAGGGAGGAGGGGAGATGAGAAAAAGAGTAAAATATGCAAGAGAGAGGGAAAGGGTAAGCGTAAAGAGAGATAAAGGAAGGGAGAAAGGAGCTGGAAGTGGGGGAATATATGTAAGGGAGGAGAGAGGAGGTAGAAGAAAGTGAGGAAATGAAGGAATTATTTAATTCTAAACTAACTACAGGAAAATAAACATATGAAAGCGAAACAGAAATTGAAAGAAAGTTATTCTCAGAATGTATACAAAGATGGCGTCGTAAATCGTAACTGAGATGTTAGCTTAAAAAATTAATGATATATATATATGTAAATATATATATGTATGTGTGTATGTGTGTGACACAGAGAGAGAGAGTATGTGTTTCTACCCCACCATCACTTGACAACCGATGTTCGTTTGTTTATATCCCCCGTAACTTAGCCGTTCGCCAATATATACTGATAGTACTTTTTTGTTGTACACGTTTCATGACTTCCTTCGCCTAATATGCATATATATATA
>NC_043010.1:24495455-24515455 GCF_006345805.1 Octopus sinensis | reverse complement strand
TGGATTAAAATCTCGGTACGATCGTTTCGTACGAGGATCGTACCGAGATTTTAATCCATTCTTGTTGCTTTTTTCCTATTTATAATCACCCCACTTGTCGTATGGTTAACACCATATAGATATCCGGTGCATCCTAGTTAAGGACCATATTCATGTGAATTCTTTAGAATTCACTAGAATCTCAATTACTTAACCGAATATATATATATATATATATATATATATATATATAATATATATATATATATTTATGCGTGTATGTGTCTGTCCCCCACCATCGCTTGATAACCAATGTTGGTGTTTTTACGTTCCCGTAACGTAGGGGTTCGGAAAAAGAGCGTAACTAACCCTAACTACTAGGCTTACAAAGAATAAATCCTGGGGTGGATTTCCTTGACTAAAGACCGTGCTCCAGCATGGAGAGAGAGAGAGAGAGAGGTGCGCATACACACACATACTACACAGTCATACACATACACATGTATCTATAGTGTGTGTCTTTACATTAGTATTTGACCTAGTCGCTACTTCACAACCAGTAGCGGTTCGGCAAATGATAAAGATAAAATAAATACCGGGCTGAAAAATAAGTACAAGTGGTCAGGTGTCTCAGGGTGACCGCAATCCTGTGACTGAAACATTTATGAAAGACAAAAGAATGAAAGATTCGGTTACCCGAAGCATTGCGTATGAAACTGAGAAGACGGAAAATCTATGGTGGCCCTCCTGTTGGATGGTGGCTGAAATTCAAAGGTCCTGAATAGTGGCTGAAATTTTACAAAAAATGTACGCGTGTCTGCAGGATACTCAACCACCTCATTAATTGATATACAAATATAAAGCGAACAGGGGCGGGGTAGTTAACTGATCAACCAAGTGAAGTCTCGTTGGGCAAAATCGACGGAGGATCGGAACTGATCTTGAGCTGGCAAACATCCTCGTCATCGTCGTCGTCGTCGTCATCGTCACCACCACCACCTCATCATCCTCATCATCCTCACCATCATCATCATCATCATCATTATCATCAATAACAACAAAAGCAACACTCGATAATGCCCAATCGTCACTTCAACATCACAATACCATTAACAATACCACCACCACCACCACCACCAAAGCCACCACCACCACCACTACCACCGCCGCCAATACCCTGAACCACAACAACAACAACACTCACCGATTGATGGCGTGGAAGAGGAATGGGAATGGGGGTTGAGAGATCCGACCAATTTATCACGTCTTGTTCAGATGACGTCATGACGTCACAAATGCAGCGATGTCTGCAGACAATGGTTTTCATTTGATCTGTCATTGTTGCCATGCAAGTGAGACGGGCGCAGCACAAAAACAACAGCAAATGCAGCTGGCGATGTTGCTGCAATCTGCTGATGCAGTAGTAGTAGTTGTTGTTGTTGTTACTGCTGCTACTGTTGTCTTGTCAACGCAGTTTAGGTCATTTGTCACCGTTAAGGCAACATAAATTGGATTGTCACCAACAGCCGAAAATGGGCGTAAGAACGAAAAACAGAAGTAACAGCAACAAACAGCACCGATGCCATCACAACTAGCATCACCACCACTACCATTGCCGATATCGCCGCTACCACCAACACCACTGCCACCATCACCATCTTTACCACCACCACTATCTTTCGTAGGTTATGCATTTGCGATCCAAGAACAGGAAATTGCTATGAAACACCTAACAACCAAAAGAGAGAATAGCAAAGTCCTTGGAGCGCCAAGATGCAACTGAGAATGTAGACGATGTCAAATTTCTGTGGAAGACATCACATGTGAAATTAGCAGCTGCGTAAAACATGTCATCAAGGTATCACCTCCGTATGCAACACAGCGTTGCCACTGAAACAGTATATAGTATGCCGTGCGAAAAAGACTATCCTGGAATAAGAAAAAAAAATGGAATTCCACTGTTTTTAAATATATACACAAACATCAACACAAAGAATACTGGTGGGACATTCCCATCGAAACATCTGTCAGATATTGTTACTTGGGACGGACGAGAAAAAGTATGTACCATCATAAATGTCAGTTGCCCTGTTGGTGTAAGTATCTCTGAAAATGAAGGATGCAAGCTACAGTTTATCAATTACAGTTTATCAATAAGGACAACTGCTACGAAACCTTTAAGTTATAAATTCACATTTATATTAATGCAGTAATCACTCGCCATATCGCGGTTCACCACTCGCACTCTCAGTACATCGCGGATTTTTCTAGCTAATGTATATGCAAATTTATATCGCGGATTTCTGCGGCCGATAGCTATTTATATCCTTTTAGATTTTAATTATTTCTGTGGTAAAATAAGCATTTTTTACGCCTAAAATTAATAAATTAATAAGTAAAAATACAGTACTGCACTGTATAACACATTAATTAAAATATATTAAAAGGAAGTACGTAGTGTACCGTGGATGAGTAAATAAAGAATCGCATATACTGTATGGAAATTGGTGCACATGGCTTTATGAGTAAATACCTAAACCATAGTCTGAATATTCAATAAAACGGTAGTTCCACTGATCAAATAACCCGAATCATTAAATGCCGTAACCGATGGGACATAAATTCTCAGAGTCATTTAATTTCATATGAAGAAATTAAGTAAATAAATAATCTCATTAGATAAATAAATTAGGGTTAATATATTTACTAAAGAGAGTATTGTGATTAAATATGCAAGATTAAATATGATACAAGGAAGTATCTATAATATTACTTATTAATTAGCTTTCCTTAATTATTTCGCTAAGCATGGAAGGTAAATCGCGTGTTTCGTTCGTATTCCAACCTCATTAGCGAAGCGTAGAGTTCTTTGTACTTGAAATTCGCTTAAACATTTGGGAAATTACTAAGTACAATTATTTTATATAAAGAGACGAGATACAGAAGGCACAATATATGATATTAATATATGTTTAAATAACTTTACTGAGTTATAAGATGATCGTTTTTCGGATTATTATCTTCATCTTTACAGTATATATTTATATCTATACCTGCACTTCTTTTAATAGGATCGATCCCTGATCGTCACCTGGTTATGCATAGTGATGTCGTTATCCATAAAGCCATTGGCGCCTGTTCATTATTATTCATATTTTAATAAAAAGACGATATGATATCTGTCGGTAATAGGTTAGCTTGATCAGGCCTCTTCTAGTGTTAAACGACAACAACAACTGAAATAACAAAAATAACAACATGCCCTGGAATGGACAAATATATTGATTTTTAACAAAAAACATAAACCACTACTCTCGCTTCACACACGTTTCCTCCGTCAAATGCTGTGGCCTTTTGCCAAATGGTCCTCATTTTATTGATTCTGAAAAGATGAAAGGGACAAAAAAAAAAAAAATTTCAAAAATGACAATTGATTCCGTATGGGAATTGATCTCAAAATGTAAACAGACTTAACCAAACACCGCTTGGTACTTTGCCCGTCCATTTCAACCAATATAGCAATCCATGGAACTTTGAAAGAAAAAAAAAATAAAGTCAAATATATTAAACTGTAAAATGAAACCCAAAGCAGTAATAAAACCAACACTTTTTAAAATTTATTGGTTTACATTTAAATCTATGAACGTGATAAAATTTTCGTCGTACTAATCAGCTAATGTTTTCTGCTTCGGGGTAATATATTTTTACTGTCAAGCGAAATTTCGTTTTTTTTTAACTTTTTCTTTTAATAAATTTGAAGAGATAAAACATGTCATTTGCTTCTTACTATATTGCATGTTAGTTCTAAAAATTTGTCGAAAATGTTTGCTGATGTTATGAATCTTAATCATGCGTTGTTTGATGATTTTCGTTTTGGCTTGCTTTCTATTATACATACTTCCTTCTTTTTTTTTCATCAAAATTTTGTTGACAATTTTACCCGGAATGGAATAAAAGTAAAAATTGAAATACAGATAAAAAAATATATACGAGAAACAATAATTGCATAACTACAGGATTTATTTAACCGTCAATATTATGGGTACTATTTCAGAGATGGAATCAGATAAAATGGTAAAATGAAGAAAAGGGAAGAAATGAGATTTTGCGGCTCAAAATTTTGCAAAAAAAAGAAAAGGGGGTGGGGGTGGAAAAAGAGGCAGTGTCTTGTCTTTTAAACTGCGCCCATGCTGGGGCACCGCTTTGAATAATTTTTAGCTCAACGAATCGACCCTAGTCCCTTTTTTGAAAGCCTGGTACTTATTCAATCGTTATACTTTGCCGAACCGCTAAGTTACGGGAATGTAATCAAACCGACACCCGATGTCAAGCAGTGGTGGGAGACAAACACAGACACAAAGCCACACACACATACACGCGCGCGCGACAAACTTCTTTCAGTTTCAATCTCCTAAATCCATTGACAAGGTTATAGTAGTAAACACTTTCCCAAGGTACCATGCAGTGGGACTGAACCCGGAATCATGTGAGTGCGAAACAAATTTCTTACCACGCAACTGCGCCTGCGCCTGTAGACAAGATGAAATTGATGCTTGAACAAACGCACAATGTAACACACGCCGGGTGTCGAAGTGCTTAGAAAGACGTGAGATGAAGCGTTTTGTTTAAGAGCACAACGCACCACCAGCTCCAGGAATTGAAACCGCGATTTCAGGATCGTGAGGGCAGCACCCTAACCACTAGACCATGCATTCTGGGTGGTATGGTTAGCGTTGTTGTTGAAATTGGTATTGTGGTTGTTGTCAAGTCCAAATCAGCTCTTTTCAGACGGACATACAGAAGCTTTCAAATCGTATCCAGTCCGGTTTTTCTTCTTTGTGAACCGACGAGGCTGAGATATATTAATTGTTTGTCGTAGACCCGTTAAGAAGTGGCCTGTATTTTATAATAAAGAGATCTTCTTTACTTATTCGTTGTCTCGAGGTTGTATCGTCCCTAAATTGGTAGAGGGGGAAAATCCTGAAGTTTGGTGTTTTTTTGTAAAAATTCCCCAAAACAGAAAAATAGCTTTTAGCCAACACATAGATACTTGTGCCAACAAAAAAACACCAAACTTCAGGATTTTCCCCCTCTACCAATTTAGGGACGATACAACCTCGAGACAACGAATAAGTAAAGAAGATCTCTTTATTATAAAATACAGGCCACTTCTTAACGGGTCTACGACAAACAATTAATATATCTCAACTTTAGAATAAAAGAAATATATACACACACAAATATTACATTCCATAGAATCCATTACTAATCAGCCCCATCACAGCTATACTTTCACCCATTCATATTCTCCCTTCTCTGTTTTTTTTCTTCTTCTTCCTCTTCTTCTTCATCATCATCATTATCATCATCATCGTCGTCATCGTCATCACCACCATCATCATGGTCATCTTCTCCTTCTCCTTCTTCTTCTTCTTCTTCCTCTTCTTCATCAACATCATCATCAACATCGTCATCTTCTTCTTCTTCTACTTCTCTACCTTCTACCCCTTAACCTTGTCACTAATGTCTTTAAGTATAACGCCTACGCAAATTCCATAAACAATTCCTGAATTCAACTGCGACTGCCGGTCGCCACTGACCAGCCCATATTTTCCCACTCCCACCCCCTCTCCACATCAGCCTCCTTCTTCTTCTCCTACCCTACCAAGAACTCACAACGACCTCGAATACACAAGTGCAAACAAGGGAGTCAGATAAAGGCAGAATGCCACCTATATCTGAACACTACTATGGAAGTATTCCTTTAAAAAAACTTTTCTTCTAATTTTTCTAAATTTAATTATTTAATCGTTACAGTTGAAAAGGTCTCAAAATGACCGAAACCGGTACTGAAAGATTCACTATAAAATCATCTTAGCATTTTCTATTTTTGACTTGTTTTTTCATATATATCAACTCGTGTGTTCCTTTCCACCCTTATACATATATATATATATATATATATATATATTATATATATATATATATATATATATATATATATATATATATATATATAATATATATATATATCAATAGATGAGTGTATTTTTACCTTGTTAACAATTAACACGGAAAAAATAAATAAATAGTTACCAGGGTAGCAAAAATCTCACAAGTAAAGAGGTTGTAACTCCTTGTTTATAAAGGTAGAAACTTCGTGTTTGCGTGGAATTTTTTGTATATACCAGTGTATAATTAGTACTCGTAATAAAGTACGATTTTACATTGGAAGCACATCGTTAGAGTTATCTAAAAGAATTTCTATCCATTACTCAACATTTAGAGATAGAAATAAACGTAATAGTACCGGTCTCAGCAAACTAATTTGGGATCTAAAAGACCACAATGAACAATTTCATTTAGAATGGTTGATTCTCTCAATCTCGATACCTTATGACAAAGGCAAGGAATTCTGACATCTCAGTAATTCTGAGCTATTTTTCATTATTTTTTTCTAAAATTCCCCTAGTAAACACGGTTATAGAGCGAGCATACAGATGTAAACATTGGCAAAAACACACATTTAGTGCATATAAGTAGTCTCTATAATTATATATAATTTAAACTTTAATTTCCTTTATATTTAACATTCACTATTAATATCCCTGCTCTTTCTGTAAGCTACATATGACGTTATATCATATAACGCTTTTTTAAACAATATTAATAGCGTTCAGTTAATCGCTATACAAATCCATCATGTTTGGTTAAAATGTCTCATTCACGAGTTTCATTTTTTTCACTTTCCTGAAGAGAAGCTTGCATTGTTTATACCATTTATTCTTTTGAATAGTATCAGTAGAATTTTCTAAACATGTGTCGAAAGTAAAAATATTTGATTTATACCTGCGTTAAACTCGATTTATTTATTCATATATATATATTATATATATATATATATATATATATATATATATATATATATATATACATACATACATACATACATATATATATATAATCATATCAAAGGGAAATGGAATTTAATTAAAGTTAAATACATTCAATCAAGTATTACATTTCCACTGGTCCAACGCGTACAAAAATTTTAGTCAAAAAGACTATATATTAGTTATACGTTATAGTGTATATTTATAGAGAATCCACTCATAGAGTTTCTACGCGCTAGAAAGAACAGCTAAGTTCTATAACTACCAAAAATTGTGGATAAGATTCGGCAGGAATAAATTTGGAAATTAAAAACATTTACCGCCTAGATTCCTGGACCAATTGGTTTCTAATCTTTGGTGGTTATAGAACTTAGGTGTTCTTTCTAGCGCGTAGAATCCCTATAAGTGGATTCTCTATGTATGTATATATATATATATATATATATATATATATATATATATATATATATATATAATATATATATATATATATATATATATATATATATATATATATATATACAGGGGTTGGACAAAATAATGGAAGCATCTTAAAATTTCAAACAAATTTATTTTAATATGGGACATGACCGCTTTTGGCAGTAATTACAGCTAGAATTCTACACTGTATGAACTCGTACAAAGTTTGAATTGTTTCCAAAGGAATTTTTGTCGATTCTTCAGCTAAAACGGTCTCCAGTTCTTGTAGTGATGATGGTGGAGGATATCGACTCCCTACTTGCTTTTCTAAAATGCATCATAAATGTTCAATAATATTGAGATCAGGGGACTGTGGTGGCCAAATAAGATGTTCAACTTCACTAGAATGTTCCTCGTGCCATTTAGTAACAACTTTAGCTGTGTGAATTGGTGTATTATCATCCTGAAAGATTGCATTTCCCTCTGGAAACAATTCCGCAGCCATAGGATAATTTGATCAGATTAAAATTCATGCTTAAGTAGTCTTCACTATTAATTCTGCCATTAAGGGAAACCATTGGGCCAGCGGTTTTCCAAGATATAGTCCCCCACATCATCACAGATCCTCTTCTATGTATAACAGTTGAAAGAAGGTAGTCTGGTGGTCGGAAATAAAGTAAAGGATGGCTCGTCCGAGAAAACAACAGTCTTCCACTGCTCTAGGGACCAATTCTGTAGGTTTTTACTCCACTCTAAACGCCTTGCGACGTTTGTTTTTGAAAGTAGTGGTTTTCTGATTGCAGCCCTCACATGAAATTTGGCTTTGTGCAGCTCCCGGCGAACAGGTTTTGTGGAAATTGGGTTCTCGAGGTGGTCATTAAGCCCTGCAGTAATTTCGGGAGCTGTACTTTTGTTATCCTTTCTAACAATTCACGTAAGAGTCCGACGGTACCTATCTGAAAGTTTTGATTTTCTGCCGGAGTTTTGTTTCGACGAGGAGGTTTTTACCTCTTTCTCAAATGCTGTCATTACTTTTGCGAGAGTACTTCTTGATTTCGACTGTTTTCGTTACGCTAGCGCCTGTCATACGAGTACCAGGAATTTGACCTCTTTGAAAGTCCGATAGATCAGTCATTTTAATGAATTTTAATTGCCTTTTTCTAATGATATCTGAAAAGAAACAGCAATTTTAGCAAAACATGTTAAGCAACATTTATAATAAGTAAAAAAATATAAAAATAAAGAAGCTTTTGACGATTTTATAGATATTTTGAAATTATGATACTATGATACTAGGTTTTTCCATTATTTTGTCCAATCCCTGTATATATATATATATATATATATATACGCACACACAAAATGTATACAAATATATGCTTACACACTCATACACGCATACACGCACACACACACACACACACACACACACACACACACACACACACACACACATAATGCCGTGGTTAAATATATTTCTGAAAACAAAGACAGTGAGAATACACCCTGGAATTGTCAACTTGTTAGATATATCTCCACCCAATCACATGTGTCCCAGTATATCGGTGCAAAGAAATAGAATGTGGTAATAAGATATATTATCTGCGTCTGTTTGTCACTTTTGTATTGGAAAATGAGCCTCTGGTTGAAGTATGGCTGATGGATTTGCAAGTTCGAAAGGAAGCAGAATGAAAACAACGCTATCCGCAAGTTGTGCGCAGCTGAGGGCGGAGAGACAAAGGCTGTGAAAATGACGGTGCCGAGGAAAAGGTTTTCTTGCCACACATGTCGTAGTGTGAGCCACTTCTGTGCATTTTGCCCTGATAAAGTGGGTAAACTAGGAAAGAAAGTAAAGGCAGCGGAGACCAAACGAGAGAGAGAGAGAGAGAGAGAGAGAGAGAGAGAGAGAGAGAGAGAGAGAGAGAGAGAGAGAGTAAGAAAAGCATGAAGCTTCTGTTTGTTGTGCATCGGTCACTGCTCTCGGAATGGAGGGGAGAGATCACGTTGTACTTGTCCTAGAAACAAGTGGGTGAACAGTCTGTAACTTAACGGTGGAAATCAGTGGCACCTTTTGATCGTCATGTGATGAGGTAGAATCACAAACGGAAGTGGCTGCATGGTAAGAAGTGGCTGTGTGGTAAGAAGCTTGCTTCCCAACCACATGGTTCCGGGTTCAATATCTTCTACTATAGTCTGGGGCCGACCAAAGCCTTGTGAGTGGATTTGGTAGGCGGATAGTTGACTAAGAGATAGAAGATTTGGTAGATTAAAGGACAGAAGATAAAAGAAAATAAAACAAAAGAATCATCACCAACAGAAAAAAAAACACGGAAGGAAGAACAAACTCCACAGTCACACACACACACACACATACACACACACACACAGAGGCAAAACAATGTTTACTCCCCTCTTTAGAGTAATGATGGAGACGAAGTGAAAATGAACTGAAATTCGCCGTTCTATGAAGATAAAACGGACAACTAAGATAAAAAATCTGTGATGCCACGGATATTAGAAGCAAACAAGATGCAGTGGGCGTTGACATAAAGGAGGAAGGCAAGGGAACAGATTGTTGATAAAAACAAGACAAAAACCATTAAAACGAATTGAAACATTCTAATCCTGAAGATCTAAATGTTTGTTTTACCCTGAAAAAAAAATGTTAGAGGATTTGCGAGCGCGAGAGACCCGCATGAGTGATGACTGACAGGGCTCTCACTCGACTTAGCCAATAGTTTTCTCCGTCGTATATGAACGGAGATCCTTAAATATTTTTCATGTTCTATTTTAAATTACATCTTGTTTTAATTATTGCATTTATTGCGTACTTTAATTTACTCCATGTCAATTTATGCGATTTATGAAATGTTAATTTGTGTTTTGCTTTTATCATTTTTGTTTGTTCATTTTTACGTACAAGAAGATTTAGAAAATTCGAATGACCACTCCAATATCTGTTGATGGAAAAATAATTACGTTTATTAGAGGCAATCAACTGTTTAGCATTCAGATTCCACTGTCAAATGCAGTGCTTATTTATATTCAAATTGTTCGGATTTAATCATACATTGTCATAGCTTCTAGATTTCAATGGTTTGATTGTTTATTTCTAGAATAACATTGTAGATTAAGTGTAAGAGGCTGGATCTGGCCGTTTTGAACGTAAAACTGGTAGAATATTCTGACCGGAATGCAGCGAGCTGGCAGAAATGTTAGCACGCCGGGCGAAATGCTTAGTGGTATTTCGTCTGTCGTTACGTTCTGAGTTCAAGTTCCGCCGAGGTCGACTTTGCCTTTCATCCTTTCGGGGTCGATAAATTAAGTACCAGTTGCGTACTGGGGGTCAATATAATCGACTTATTCCGTTTGTCTGTCCTTGTTTGTCCACTCTATGTTTAGCTCCTTGTGGGCATTAAAGAAATGGGTATTTCGTCTGCCGCTACGTTCTGAGTTCATATTCCGCCGAGGTCGACCTTGCATTTTATCCTTTCGGCATCGATAACTTAAGTACCAGTTTCGTACTGTGGTCGATCTAATCGACTACCCTCCACCCCAAAAATTTCGGGCCTTGTGCCTAGAGTAAAAAAGAATAATTTTACAATGATCTTTTACTTTGTAAAACAATATGGCCAGCTCTGATGGTGCTGTAAAAAGTGTCAGATATAAATGTGTTAACAAACAACGCGCAGGAAAGAATTTTGGAAAATATATACTTTTACTTGTTTCAGTTATTTGACTGCGGCCATGCTGGAGCACAGACTTGGAGAATTTTTAATCGAATGAATCAATCCCAATAATAATTTGTTTTCTTTAAGCCTGGTACTTATTCTACTTGCTACTTTTGCCGGACCGCCAAGTTACGTGGACGTAAACGTAGCAGCACCGGTTGTCAAACGGTAGTATGGTACAAACACAGATATAAAGACACAAAAGACACACACATAGATTTATACATATGCGATTAGCTTTCTGTTTCTTATTTCTTTTCCCAGATTTATTACCAACCCTCGCTATGGTATAGCGAATAAGATGGAGGGTATCCTGAATAGTTCTGCCTGGGATGGCACATGTCTGTGCCTCCCCGACTATACCATTCGCGACACGTGCCAACCTTTTTGCTAAGACCTTGGCCAAAATCTTCACTTCTGCGTTTAACAGAGTGATGGGCCTGAAATTCTCTATAACGTCCCCCTTGTCCGGGTCCTTTCTGATCAACGTCACTACTCCCCGGTGCACAGATCTGGGGATAAACTCATTCTGTAGCCAGTTCGCGTCCACGTCAGCCAGTAGGTGCCCGAACAAGTTTGGCATACATTTATACAGCTCGTACGGAAGACCATCAAATCCCGGCGACTTACCCGCTTTACAGTTGGCCAAATCCTCCATCACCTCCACAGGCGTGATTGGCCCTTCGTAAGACTCCGCATCAGACTCCTAGAGACATGGCAGCCCGGCAAGAAAGTCCTCGAGGGCTCTCCCACCACCAGGACCGCCGTCATCCTCGAACAGCTGGGCGAAGTACTTCCGAAAGGCCTCACACATTTTCTCGGGTTCGTTTACCAAGACACCATTTTGATTCGTCAAAGACCGAATAGTGGAACTATTTCCTTGCCGAGCTTTCACCACTGGGGCCCATCCAGCGGTCTTGATTCTTTCACTCCCCATCGCACGTAACTTAGCTCTGGAAATATTTCCCATGTGTTGGGCTTCAAGATGTTGGTTTAACTCCAGTCTTTTCACCCTCACTTGGTTCGCATTAGCAGTCCTTCAGGCTTCTAGTTCCTTAACTAGACCATCTCCTATTCTACGTCCCTTCTTAGCTAAACTTATGCTAAACCTAATAGACTCATATTTGATGGCTCTTTTTATGGCGTACCACCATTTGATATTAATGATGGTACCTGTTAATGCCCTCTGTATTAACTCCTCAATCGCGAAAAGGGATGTATTGAGTTTCCAGTAGCCAGATCCCTGACTATGCAACTTATCTACCGTCAGTTTACAGGTAACCATCTTATGGTCACTGTGGCCGACTAGAAAAAACTGTGGACACTCGGCTATGAACTTATCTGCTTCTCTAATTAAAATTCTATCTAGATATGTTCTGGAAGACCCCTCACTATTTGACCACCTCCACTGTGGAGTGTTCGGCTGTTCCAACCTATAGGGATCTACTAGCTGAAAGTGATTTAGCAGATCTCGTAAGCCTGGGTTACATTTTCTGTTCATGTTCGAGCCAACACAATCTGTGTGTGCGTCACATATTATGTTAAAGTCTCGTAACAATACTAGTGAATGCGACGTGGCCAGGAACTTGCCCAGGTCAGGAAAATATTCTCTTTGCGGGCCCATAATGTTGGGTGCATAAATAGCGACTAGCCTGATTATCTTGCCACAAATGAATGTTAGGTCAAGAACGACCAACCTGCCTTCCGGGTCGGAAAAAACCAACTTCTTCTCGGCTACCCACCCCCTCTTTCGCCCAACTCGGATTAACGTATTTCTCATAGTCGTTCAGGAGGGGGAGCAGATCTCTTGGCCCCTTTACCCGGGTTTCCATTGCAACAATCACATCCAATTTTCCTGACCTGATGTCATTTAGGAATCGTCCTTGCTGCCAAACATTTAAACAACCAATGTGAGTAGGCATGACTTATCTGTTAATCTGGGCTGTCCGGTGGAGAGCGATCTCCACCTTTTCTTGATACAGGGACGGAGGTGGCAGGTCTTGAAAAATAGATTGGTTAAAATCCAGTCTTATTACCGACACAGTATTTAATAAAATATTGTGTCTTTTTGTCCATTTCATATAGTTCATAATTTTTGTATTTGTCCGACAGTTCTGCTATCCTGGTGGCTGATTGCTTTTGTTTTTATCTCTCATTAAATCATCATTTTTACTATGTAGTGCTACAATCCCTCTGTCCGCTACTTCTTTCCTTGTTATTTTTGGTTGGACTCTTTTTGCATTTTTTTTTTGGTCGTGGTTCTACTTGTTTCGGTTGGTTTGCATTTTGCATTTTTCTTTTGCTAGTAACTTTCTTTTCTGTTTCTTTTTCTTCCTCTTCATTTTCAGATTCCCCCTCGCCTTCCTTACAGTATTTTTTTTATATGGCCTAGCTGGCAACATAGAAAACATCGGGTTTACGCCCCTCGACAAAAACGCTGGGGATCTCTGTTTTTTCTGGAATCTGTTCCAATACAGCTTGTTCTGTTCGAATTAACAGGTGGACCGTGTGGCCGGTCCAATTTGCCTTTACAGAGACGGTTGCCTGAAGTAGTTTTATCTCATCTACTCTTTCTGACAGGACTGCCGCCATCAACCACATAGGGTCGACTTGAGGTTGGACCTTTGGTATTCGTAATTTGGCTGTCCTCATACCCATGTATATTGGTATTAAAATTACGTCTTCTGTTTCCAAGGATTTCCACAATGCATTTGTGCTGTTTCAATATTTTTTAGGTGTACCTCGATGGTACCGAACTTTTTCCCTCTGGCTAGATATGTGACATCCTGCCAGATGGGCTTTAAGCATTTCTCTACCTTCTCCTCGCTTACTCGCTCGAATTTTCTTTCTTTTTGGCAGAACGTCTTGAATATAATAGTTTTTTTTCTGTCAGTAAAAACTCTTCCGGTGGTTGAACCTTGTCAACGCCGTCTTGAATTGTTATCATGTACATCAACAAATCACTTTTATTCGTCGACATTTGGCGAGTACTATCTCCAGCTGCAGACGCAAAACTTCTTTTCTGTTTGCCTTCCTCCGCTTGAAGGCTTTTCCCCTCGATGTTCTTCCTTGCAACGGGAGTCCTCGACAATAGTGGGAATTCATTTTCAGACGAATCTGAAACATCTTTCAATAATATTTTTCAACTTTTTTGGCCTCTAAATCTGTCGAATCCTCGTCAGACGAATACAAACTTTTTGGCATCTTGCCAGCAATTAATGCTTCCCCCTACAGGGGAAAACGCACAATAGTTTTCGAATAAAAGCTATTATACTACTTTAAAAAAGGTACAACAAATAAAAGAGGCAACAGCACGGAGACAGTCAACAGAAACTACACTTACTATATAGGCGCACTATATTACTTCCAACTCACAGAGATGAAATGCCTATTCCTTTACTACCCACAAGCGGCTAAACACAGAGGGGACAAACGAGGACAGACAAACGGATTAAGTCTTAATTTATCGACCCCGAAAAGATGAAAGGCGAAGTCAACCTCTGCGGAATTCGAACCCAGAACGTAACGGCAGATGAAATACTGCTAAGCATTTCGCCCGGTGTGCTAATGCTTCTGCCAGCTCGCCGCCTTAATTTTGAAATCAAAATAATAACAACAATTACTCATTATTTACGAGCGTCACGAGCCAGAAAGAAACATTATGCATGGCTTAACTCAATGACAAAAGGTAGTTTTTTTAATTGAATCTACTCTTCATCCGAAGTGTATGACCTGTGTCAAAGTAAGAACATGCAAAAGAGTGACTGTTCAATACGTCTTGCGAGATTTAGTTACGCCCCTGCGTGTTCCGGGTTCAAATCCTACCGAAATCAACTTTGCTTTCATACTTCTGAGGTTGATAATATAAAATGCTAGTGAAGTACAAAGGTCGAGCTAACCTATTATATTTTCTTCTCTATATGTACAATCTTGCGCTGAAGTGAGAAATCAATATTTAATAACATCTCTTTACGATTTGGCTACGATTCCGTAGGAATCAATTTTGCCTTTCATCATTTGGAGGTCGATAAAATAAGTACTAGTTGAGTACTGGGGTCGATACAATCGACTTATACCTTGGCGAGGGATGTTCTACCTTCCGGTGAAAAGATGGTTGAATGTGGCAAAAACTGCGAGAATAAAACCTCTCTAACCAGGCGGTGTAGATTGGAGAGCAACATATGGGCGACGTTTCGTACCATTTTGATCTGGGTAACCATGGGTCTGTGGTGTACCTTGTTTGGCGCTAGTAATAGTTTCTCCTTCATCAGGAGGACCGCTTCATTCAGGCTATCATAGACTTTGCAACATATTCTTTTCTCTCATTTCACCGACATTTTCATTTCTTTCAACCTTTTACTCTTTTACTTGTTCAGTCATTTGACTGCGGCCATCCTGGAGCACCGTCTTTAGTCGAGGAAATAGACCGCAGGACTTATTCTTTGTAATACAAGTACTTATCCTATCGCTCTCTTTTGCCGAACTGCTAAGTTACAGGGACGTAAACACACCAGCATCGGTTGTGAAGCGATGTTGGGAGGGGGTCAAACACAGACACACAAACAAGCATGATTTTATTCCATAATAAGGGAAATAAAACTAGAAGATTATTTAATGATGCTATAAAATATATATTAACGTAAGAAAATGAATTAAAACTGTGAAAACATAAGGACAAAGGAAATGTTTCCTAGCGCTAAATAACAGTAGCATTCTTCCCTTTCATGGGACTGTCATATTAAGTTTTATCGAGCTGCTACTGCATAAATCTCTCTGATAGATTTAGGAAAGTATTATTTTAGAGAGACTTAGTTATTTTAATATTTCTATTATTTCTATCATTATTATTACTATTATTATTATCATTATTATTATTATTATTATTATTATTATTATTATTATTATTATTATTATTATTATTATTATTATTATTATTATTATTATTATTATTGTACACCAGGCACATGCATCACAACCATATGTGCGCGACATGGTGATCTCATATCAAGATAAACAGCACATGACCTTGCAGGTGGAGCCCAGTTAGAATTTTCTTCAGATCGAGTAACCCATCCCGCTCAAAAGGTCCCTGAATAACGGTTGTTTAAGGACGTTGAACGAAACACCCATGTTTCCAGAGGTGAATTATTCAAACCCCAAAGAATCCTTCTCAACACTACTTCTGCTCGTGATCAGAGATGAACTGGTTATGGTCAAACAACTGACAAGCAAAGCTGTGGCATTGAACAGAATATTTGCTGTAGTCCCTCTTTTATACCAACGTACATGATAACACTTCCAATCAGTTAACGACAGAAGCCATGAGAGCCTCTGCCTGGTACTTCATCAAGCCATTTATTATTATTATTGTTATTATTATTATTATTATTATTATTATTATTATTATTATTATTATTATTATTATTATTAAAAAAAATATTTTTTCTTCTTTCAAATTTGCTTCCATTTCTTGCCGAGTGTCTTCCCGACTCATAGGGCAAAGAAACTCATAGTATTCATTGGTAGGCCATTAAACCAAACTCAGTAGTTCGTTCATTATTATTATTATTATTATTATTATTATTATTATTATTATTATTATTATTATTATTATTGTCCTTATTATTATTATTATTGAGTGAGAGAGCAGTTCATGCCATCAAAGTGACACTGGGGTAAAATATACGAAGCCCAATATACCCATCATGAGTACCCGTCTGATAAGGGTACACCAGGCACATGCATCACAACCATATGTGCGCGACATGGTAATCTCATATGAAGATAGACAGCACATGACCTTGCAGGTGGGGCCCAGTTAGAATTTTCTTCAGGTTGAGTAGCCCATCCCGCTCAAACGGTCCCTGAATAAGGGTTGTTTAAGGATGTTGAAAGAACCACCCATGTTTCCAGAGGTGAATTATTCAAACCCCAAAGAATCCCTCTCAACACATGGCTATGATGCTCCCCCACTACTTCTACTCATGATCAGAGATGCACATATTGTCAGCCAATAAGGGACATGCTCAACTGATTAAGGTCAAGCAACTGACAAGCAAATCTGTGGTATTGAGCAGAATATTTGCTGTAGCTCATCTTTTATACCAAGACAAAACAATGTACATGATAACACTTCCAATCAGTTAAGATCAGAAACCATGAGAACCACTGCCTGGTACTGCAGCAGGGCATTTATTATTATTATTATTATTATTATTATTATTATTATTATTATTATTATTATTATTGGTCGAGTGCGCAGAGCTGTTAGCACGCGGTACGTGAGTACAAATTCTGCCACGATCGATTTTGCCTTTCATCAAATGGACCTCCTTCCCAAAATTTCACGGATTGAGCCTTTAGTAGAAAGGTTTGTTATTATTAATATTATTATTATTATGAACTGGAGGAGTTGAGAAAAAGAGATGCGGCAGTCGGAGTAACCAGGATGTGTGGGGTTTCCTCGGTTGTCCCTGTGAGGAAATGCCCACCTATTTTGGGGAAACATTTATTGTTTAATTTACTTGTTGTCATTCTTATTCTATTGCCTACTCGATTTTTGTGTTAAACCCCACGTGACCCTGGTTTTTATAGTCGCTGTTTGTTTTGTGTACGGCCCTCGTGACCACTACAGAAACGATCATCATCATCACATCATCATCATCATCATCATCGTCGTCGTCGTCGTCGCCGTCGTTGTTGCTGCTACTGTATATTGGCAATTATCATGAAATACATTTCCTTTTGTTTCAGATCTTATCCCTCTCTTTCATTCGCATGCATTACTTTCATTTTCATGAATGTATCCTTTTTACATTTGTTTAACTTTTATGTTCTAATCCGCCGTCCTTCTTACCCAGACGGCTTCCTTTGTTTCTAGAGTTTATTTGTACCCATATTATTATCATCATTATTATTATTATTATTATTATTATTATTATTATTATTATTATTATTATTTTATTATTATTATTATTATATTATTATTATTATTATTATTATTATTGGTCGAGTGCGCAGAGCTGTTAGCACGCGGTACGTGAGTACAAATTCTGCCACGATCGATTTTGCCTTTCATCAAATGGACCTCCTTCCCAAAATTTCACGGATTGAGCCTTTAGTAGAAAGGTTTGTTATTATTAATATTATTATTATTATGAACTGGAGGAGTTGAGAAAAAGAGATGCGGCAGTCGGAGTAACCAGGATGTGTGGGGTTTCCTCGGTTGTCCCTGTGAGGAAATGCCCACCTATTTTGGGGAAACATTTATTGTTTAATTTACTTGTTGTCATTCTTATTCTATTGCCTACTCGATTTTTGTGTTAAACCCCACGTGACCCTGGTTTTTATAGTCGCTGTTTGTTTTGTGTACGGCCCTCGTGACCACTACAGAAACGATCATCATCATCATCATCATCATCATCATCATCATCGTCGTCGTCGTCGCCGTCGTTGTTGCTGCTACTGTATATTGGCAATTATCATGAAATACATTTCCTTTTGTTTCAGATCTTATCCCTCTCTTTCATTCGCATGCATTACTTTCATTTTCATGAATGTATCCTTTTTACATTTGTTTAACTTTTATGTTCTAATCCGCCGTCCTTCTTACCCAGACGGCTTCCTTTGTTTCTAGAGTTTATTTGTACCCATATTATTATCATCATTATTATTATTATTATTATTATTATTATTATTATTATTATTATTATTATTATTATTATTATTATTATTATTATTATTATTGTATATATTTTGTTTAATGCTTTCAATGCTGTGAAGCATAAACTAGGCGGTTTACATCAGTTTTAATTCATTTTCTTACATTAATATCATATTTTATAGCGTCATTAATTAGTTTTCGAGTTTTATTTCCCTTATTATTGAATAGAATCACGCTTATTTGTAATCCATCTTTAATTTCTATTCTTTTTTAATTATCAAAGTTATATTTAAATATTTTCAGTCATAAAATTTCTATTTTATTTTATCGTCTGTTTCTTAATATTACAATCATGTTCTCTCTTCTCTTTTTTCATTATTAGTATTATTTATTTTTTTTATATTTCTTAATCAAATTAATTTGTTAGGGTTATGGGGGAAAGTTGATGTGGTTTGTTTTCTTAATTCCGTCATATTATCTTGTTTAATTGCAATATGTCAGCTGCTAAATTGTAAAAGAGAATCTCGTCAAATCCCTGTGTGATCTGAGTTCGAAATCGGCTGGCATTGAATTTTCTTTTTAGCCATCCGGGGAGCGGGATGTAATAAAGTTCGCGATGCAGTAGCGAACGTGCAAAGAACCAGCCTTCTAGAAAAATCTACTCTTGTATCGATGTAAAAATAATCATTATTTATTCGTCTTCTAAGGCGGCAATCTGGCAGAATTGTTAGACGGCCGGGTAAAATGCTTAGCGGCATTTCGTCCTGAGTTCAAATTCCACCAAGGTCGATTTTGCCTTTCATCCTTTCAGGGTCGATAAAATAAGTACCAACTGAATACTAGGGTTGATGTAATCGACTTGTTCCGTCTCCGAAATTTCAGGCCTTGTACCAATAATAGAAAGGATTATTAAAACAAAATGGTGAGCTGGCAGAGTCATTAACACGTCATTTCTTCCTGTTCTTTACGTTCTGAGTTCAAATAACACTGCGAACAACTTTGTTTTTCATCCTTTCGAGGTCGATAAGATACGGTCAAACTCAATGTCAATGAGAGTTTTGTTGTAGAATTCGTTGCTGATACCCTCCATATCAGGATAGAGCAGTTGAGCTTTCCGCTTAAAGTCTTCAGCCAGGTTGTCTCCGTATTTGAACCATAGAGTGGCTGGACCACACAGTTTGCATGTCTGTAGTAATACTGCAAATAGTGTACTAAGACTTATAGGTAATTCTGATAAAGCAGCCTCTCCCAAAGTTGAATCCCATTGTGCACCATCTTCTAACAGACCGTGTCGATAGCAGGCTTCTAGTATGT
>NC_043010.1:24460455-24490455 GCF_006345805.1 Octopus sinensis | reverse complement strand
GCCGCCTTTCCATGCTCAAAACACGTTGCGCTTCATTATCCATTTAAATCACCTCTTCCATCAATTTCTTTCCAATACCAAACTTCGTAAACTCCAATCACTCCTCTATTCTATCACACCCAACGCCACTACCCCAACTCCTCCACTACCCTTCTCCCCTCCTGATAGGCTCCACCCACCCACACCTAACCCCACTGTCCCTCCTAACAACTCCAACACACCTCCCCAATCCCTCCCCCTCAGACCTCCACCAGCCCTACCACCCCTCCTACTCCTATTCCATGCACCCCTCCTACTTCTATTCCATCCACCCCTTCTCCACTCCACTTCCGTCTGTTGTTACCATTCCTCTTGATCTTCCCCTCTCTGCGGCGGAACGCTCCGTCCTCAGTAGGGGTCTGCGTTTCATCCCCCTCACTCCATCCTGTACGGAATTCCAGACGCGTGCTGATGTCCACAGCTTTATGCGCCGCGTCCGGTTGGGTGCGTTTTTCCGCGACATACCACCCGCATCCAACGATGAAGACTGCTTTACTGACCTGAGCCGCCGACCATCCCTGTGGACGCCTGTCCCCGCCAATTCCTAGCAGTGGATCTTTTCGCGGGTGCCTGCCAGCGTGCGTTGGAGCGGTTCAACTGCTCCAGGCGCCTCCACCGCCTCAACATCTCCCCGGCTGAGCTCTGGGCTCTTCGTTCCCTCCAACGGCGCACTGATATTGTCATCAAACCGGCTGACAAGGGTGGAGCTGTGGTGGTGTGGCGCGCAGACCTCTACAGGGCCGAGGCGCTCCGCCAACTCAACGACACCTCCTTCTACTCCCCTCTGTCCTCTGACCCCACGCTTTGCTACTACGGCGGTTTTCGGTTATTCTACCTTAAGTTATATTATTAGGTTATATTATTTATTTTGTCTTTTCTCTGAGTAAGGGAGAATATAATGATTCAACGTCACTTATACTCAAGTGTTATCGTTATACCTAAAAACCCTAACTACAGTTATAACGTCATAGAGACATATACGCATGGAACGCTACATCAACGACAATGCATGTTGAATATTTTAATCGTGTCCTTTAAACCGCTATAAGAAACATAAATCAAAGATTACAGAAATGCATATTTATCTATGCTCAGTTGAAAAACAAACGTGAAGAAAAACATTTCCTTTTAATTATTTTTATTATATAAATATAACATTTCATATTATTTACAAGAAGAAAGATAACTTAGTCGTGAAGAAGAACGACTATAAATTCCTTAGCTAATTTCTTATTTCTATCTAATACATTAACTAACAAATCAAAACAGATTTGTGATTAACTTAGACATGGCATAAAAATTACCGATGTCTCCAAAAGAGTGAGTGACGTGGAGTTCCGTGACACCAACGAACACTAAAATATTTTCCAAAATCCAGGGTTTTTATAACTGCTCAATTTGACTAAAAAGAATCGAAATCCATGACAGATATTCTTTACGAAACTTCTAGAATCTTTATATGAGCAGTTATATTAACCAATGGAAAAAAACGAAAATGATAATTCTTCGGCAATACGTCATTATGTCATATTGCCAATTCGCGCCACATTTCAAAATGGCTAAAATGGTTATTGCTACACTACCAACAGACAGTATCCTCTACTGTCCACGACCTCATCTCGTCCTCCCGTCTCTCCTACACCGCATCCAACCTCATTGTCCAAACCCCACGCACCCCCACCATTTACTTCCTCCCCAAAATCCCCAAACCCAACAACCCTGGCCGCCCCATCGTCTCCGCCTGTAACTGCCCCACGGAGCTCATCTCAAAATACCTCGATCGTGTCCTTGCATCCTAGTGGCGTCTCTTCCCTCCCACATCCACGATACCAACCATGCCCTCCGGCTTTTCAACTCTGTCTCCTTTCCTCCCGGCTCCTCCAAAATCCTTTTTACAATGGACATCCAGAGCCTCTATACCGTCATCCCTCACCACGAAGGACTGCGGGCACGTCAACACTTTCTCGACCTCCGCCCCAACCCCGAACCCGACACCTCCACACTCATTCGTCTGGCCGAACTTGTCCTTTCTCTTAACTGCTTCTCGTTCACGGGCGAGTTCTACCAACAGTTCTCGGGAGTGGCCATGGGAACGCGAATGGGCCCCAACTATGCGAACCTGGTGGCTATGTTGAGGCCCAAATATTCTCTCGTTTCACTGGTCCCACTCCCGAGCTATATGGTCGTTACATTGACGACATTATCAGTGCCACCTCACTCTCCCGTGAACATCTAGATTCCTTCCTCTCTTTCGTTCAATTCTTCCATTCTGCCCTCCACTTCACCTCCACTATTTGGTAGACGGAAACTGAAAGAAGCCCGTCGTATATATATCTCTATATTATAATTCTGAAATGCGAAAAGTTTGTTTGTTTGTTTTTCTTGTTTTGGCATTGAGAACGGGTTAAAGGCCACTAGATCCCGTCGGATTGACTCCAAAATTTACAGGGACATGTAAAATGAGGTGAGGATGCGAGTGGGCTAGGTAAGAAATCCCTATCTTAAAAGGTGTCGTTGCTAGGACCAAAAACGTACTTTGACAAGTCAACTCCCGTTCTTTTATGTATCTGTCTTCTTCAATCACTCACTCCCTTTCCTCCCATCCCATAACTTTCTATCTATAACGTTGTTTCACAGCGTCTACTTCCCCTTCACTTTCTCTTTAAAACGTCGTTTCACAGCGTTCTATATCTCCCCCTCCCCGCCTTCAACAGCGCTTTCACACACTCTCTCTCTCTCTACGTCTGTCTGCATTCATAGAAAGAATTATCATCGCCACCACCACCACACAATCATGAGAACAAATATTATGAATCATATATTTATTGTGTTAATTTATGTGTGTGTGTGTATGTTCTATATATAAATATGTAAATATAATGTATATATACAAAGTGTATATATCTGTATTTATGTATATTAAACTTTTTAATACTTTTTGATAGTTATATATATTTTTAAAAAAATTATAAATATGAATTAATAATTTAAATTTTAAATTTAAATAATTAAAATTTTTCAATTTTATATTTTATATATTTTGTATATTCTATTTTTATTTTTATGTTTTGGTTTATGTTTTTCACGGTTTGATTTGCCTATTAGTGGTTTTATCTCTAATATAATTTATATATAATTTGTATACATTTGTATATATAATGCGTGCACACACACACACACACACACACACACACACACACACACATATATATATATATATATATATGAGAAAGTTGGTTTGTGAAAGCACGTGGGTGAATATATAGAAAATAGTAAAGAGTGAAAAAACTACAGAAGGCTTAAATGTTAAAAAATATATATATTTGCGTCAATATGTCTGAAGAATATTAGAAAATTAAAAAAAAAGTTTTTGTCTCTTATAATGACATAATTTAAAAGAAAGACCGGTTTCGCGTGTAGCTTTTCAAATTTCTTGCGACGTTATGTTTATGTTGAATAGAGTTTTCGTTATGTTTATGTTCAGAAGAGTTCTAAATAAGGGAAGGTAGTGAGTGATTTCTTCCGATGTAAGGGAGACAATCGCTTAAAATTTTTTTCCTTTCCCTTGGTGTGAATTTCTCTGTATCAGTATGTTCGGATGGTTGAGTCTGGGCTTGTACTTTTCAATGAAGACTGTTTCATTGTTTAGTCTAATTTGTGTTGATGATCCGAAAGCACATTGGTAAAATGGAAAGATCAAAAATTGTGGTAGTAGTTGCTTTGCGCATTTCTCAATGTGCTCACTAAAAGGTATCATTCTATATTCTGGGAATGCAAACTGTTGTCGATGCAGTGTGCATCTACGTCTGAGTGATAGTCCCGTGGAACCCACGTAGTCTTGGTGGCAGCCCGAGCATTTTATGACATAAATTATGTTTTCAGAGGCACAAGTAAAGTTAGATTTGATCTTGAATTTCTGTCCCTCTTTAAAGAGGAATTCTGATCCTTCTAGCAGGTTAGGACATGTTGCACAGTTCGATCTATCACATTTTAAAACTTTTGTATCCGTAATTTCAGAAGACAATTTTGCCTTTGTGAGAATCTTTTTAAGTGATTTAGGCTGTTTGTAGCTTTTAATGATTTGGTGTATGTTTAGAATTTCCTTTAATTTGGGGTCTTTATGAAGTATTGGTAAATTCTGGGTGATGATGGTGAAGGCTTCTTTGTTTCTGGGGTTGTATGTAGATATGTAACGCAGTATTTTCGGGGAAGGTGTGTTGTTGTGTTGAACTTTTCTTAAAGTTTCTATGTTGATTTATGTTGCACGTCTGATCCCATCCTCTATGAGTTGAGCTGGGTAATGTCTGTCAATTAGGGTGTTTTTGAGTTCTTGCAGTCTAAAGTTCCTGGTATTTTGTTCTGACACTATTGTGCATATCCTTCTTGCAAAGTTGAAGGGGATGTTTGTTTTAGTGTGTCTTGGGTGGCATGAATTAAAAAGAAGGTATTGTTTGGCGTCTGTAGCTTTGTAAAAGATGTCTGTTTCTATTTTAAGGTTAATTTTTTTAATTAGTATATCCAAGAACGGGAGCTCCTTTTGGTTGTATTCCATTGTGAACTGTATATTTAGGTTTATGCTGTTCAATTTTATGAGTTTATCTGTGTTTTCATTCCAGAGAATAAAACAATCGTCTAAGAATCGTTTCCAATTCTCTTTTATGTATTGAGAGAGGGGGTTTCCAAAGATTGATAAAGATTCATTATAAGGGAAAAAATTTTTTTAAAAAACTTTTCTAATATTCTTCAGACATATTGACGCAAATATATATATATTTTTAACATTTAAGCTTTCTGTAGTTTTTTCACTCTTTACTATTTTCTATATATAGATATATATATATATATATATATATATATATATATATATATATATATATATATATATAATATATATATATATATAATAGAAATATTAAAATTACTAAGTCTCTCTAAAAGAGATCACGGCAGCGTTCCTGGAAAATAATAGTTATCGCCATACTAATATGGTATTCTTATAAAAATAAGAATAAAGCTGTCCGCTTATTCTTATTTTTATAAGAATGCCATATTAGTATGGCGATAACTATTATTTTCCAGGAACGCTGCCGTGATCTCTTTTAGAGAGACTTAGTAATTTTAATATTTCTATTATTGAAAACAAGTGGATGTATTCCACTGAAACTAGGTAAATAAAACCTTCGAACAGAGATTGTCAGAAGCGACACCTACTGGTCTGACTACGCTGCATTGAAAAGGGGCAATACCCCGAAACGCGTCTGTAGCTGTCGGTCAAGTAGTGTGGAGCGACTGACCTCCCTTGTTCGAAGGTTATATGGATACAGTTTGTGTATCAAATAGCTAACTTAAGGCGATGGCCTCATGGAGCTAATAGCGGACAGCTTTATTCTTATTTTTATAAGAATGCCATATTAGTATGGCGATAACTATATATATATATATATATAATATATAATATATATATATATATATATATATATATATATATATATATATATATATAATATGTGCATTATGTGGTCGGTTGAGCTGAAAATATGCAGACCTATGTTAAAAGTGCTGGCGAGTTTGCATGACAACTATTTTTTCATCAAATTAAAGGCGTGACCTCTTCGACAAAATTCCTCATCTTATAAAATGTGGCCCCAGTAGACCCGAATGAAATCGGGTTATATTAACCAAAATGTAAAAAGGGGTCTAAATGGGGCTGGAAGGAGATTAAAATTTACAGGAGCGGGTGTTTAGGAATTTTCTGTTACATCAAGCTAAAAAATTTGCGCCAGCCTTTTAATCGACAATGTGTTGCCGTCCATGATGAAGAAGTTCTGAATGCTTGCCATGGTGAGTCTACTGTCGTGAGAAAGAATCACTTCAAAACTTGGTGTTTAGGAATTTTCTTTTACATCAAGTTCAAAATTTTACGCCAGCCGTTAAACTGTCAATACGTTGCTGTCTGTCGTTAAGAAATGCCAGCCATGGTGACTCTACTATCCTCAGATACTATCCCTTCAAACTTTGGTTTCCAATATTTTATTATTTTTATTCAGCTCGCAAGTTCGTCTGTCCCTTTTAAATGTTAGTGTTTTGCTGTCTGCCTTGAAGCAGACATTTCCGTTGTCACTGCCTGATATTTATGATTGATCTTTCTAAATATTTTATTTCTCAACTTACTCAAGATCTTTTGTTGTTTATAAATGGGAGAGAGATAGATAAAGATAGAGAGTAAGAGAAAGCGAGGGAGAGTCCGAGACAAAAGGAAAGTAAGAGAGTGGGAAAGTGAGAGAGAAAGGAGAGAGAAACAAAGAGGGAGAATCATCATCATCATCATCATCGTTTAACGTCCGTTTTCCGTGCTAGCACGGGTTGGACAGTTTGACCGGGGTCTGGGAAGCCAGCAGGCTGCACCAGGCTCCAGTCTGATCTGGCAGTGTTTCTACAGGTGGATGACCTTCCTAACGCCAACCACTCTGCGAGTGTAGTGGGTGCTTTTTTCGTGCCGCCGGCACAGATGCCAGCGGGGCTGGCAGCGGCCACGATCGTTTGGTGCTTTTTACGTGCCACCGGCACAGAAGCCAGTCAAGGCGGCGCTGCCATCGGCCACGTTCGGATGGTGCTTTTTACGTGCTGAAAGTAAGCAACAGAAAGTAACAACCACACTCTTGCCCGCGCGTAGAGCGGGTCACCTTAAGCTAGTATCATATATATATGCATATGTTCGTGTGTCTGTATTTGTCCCCCCACCATCACTTGACAACCGATGTTGATGTGTTTACCTCCACGTAACCTAGCGGTTCGGCTAAAGACGTCGATGCAATAAGTACTAGGCTTACAAAGAATAAGTCCTGGGGTTGATTTCTTCGATTAAAGGCGGTGCTCCAGCATGGCTGCAGTCAAGTGACTGAAACATGTAAAAGAATAGAAGAAAAGAAAAAGAACGTGTGTGTCGCAGAGGGCACCGAGAACCATTATTACAAGGCATAGCATAGAAATCCGAAAACCCTGTTGCCTGAAATACACCAGCACACTATCACAAGGGCTGACACGAAAGTCACGTAAATAAATTTTTGTGCAATGTATCTTCAGACACAACTTTTCTGAGAAAAAGAAATGACCCAACGCGTATAGACTAGAAAATGCACTTTATCTTTGCATTTTTTTCCTCTTATTTGTTTCAGTCATTTGACTGTGGCCAGCATGGCCAAAGTCATGCAAATCGACCCCAGGACGTATTCTTTGTAAGTCTAGTACTTATTTCTATCGGTCTTTTTCGCCGAACCGCTAAGTTACGAAGATGTAAACACACCAGAATCGGTTGTCGAGCGATGTTGAAAGGACAAACACAGACATACAAACATATACACACACACACACATACACATATATATATTTATATGACGGGCTTCTTTCAGTTTCCGTCTACCAAATCTACTCACAAGGCTTTGGTCGGCCCGTGGCAATAGTAGAAGACACTTGCCGAAAATGCCACGCAGTGGGACTGAACCTGTAACTATGTGGTTGGTAAGCAAGCTACTTTATTTCAAAAAATTTTGCTATAAAGGCATGATACAGAGTAGCTTGCGAGCTGGACAGAAACATTGATGAAATAAAATGATATTCATGGGAGAAGACAAAAAACGCCCCCTAAAACATTATTTTTTTACACAAAAAACAAACCGATGTATTGAACCTCTTACTTCCGTTTTACAATTATTGGACTTAATAGTCCATTTACAAATTGAGGCGCTGAGCCTCTTACACACTTAAACATTATAACACATAGGCTTTTGAACCCCGTGTCAATTTTCCTCCCCAAAGTCGCTTGTGCCCGTAGACTCCGCCTTCGCCCACGCCTCGTTTAAACCAAGGCGGGCTTCGAGTCGGCGTCGCCCGGCCACAAGCGATATTCCTCTTTGATTCCCTGCAGCCTACGCATCACGAGCAACGTTATGGCCTCCACAGCTATCTGCGGAGGCCATTAGGATTCCAGTGTGAAAGTCAAAGGTACTCCCTTATAGTTTCTTTCCACCACTTTTCCACCTTTCCATCTCTGTAGAAGACCAATAATTTGTCTTCCTCCGGGGTCGTGGTAGTCAATTCTACCGTTGGCGGCACAATTCCCGCCAACAGTGTCTCTTCCTTTGCCGGTGGCACAACCCCTACCGACGCCGTTCCGGGACATTCCGTTACTATGTCACCGACTGCCGGCAATGTCCTGTTTTCCTTCCTCTTCCTCATTTTTTCTTCTTAGCTGGAGGAGGGTGCGTCTCCTCCGTAACCGGGAGATTCGCCTCTCCTCCCTCATCCCTAGGATCCTTCGGTGAGCACCCATTATCGCTCACCTTCTTCCTCTTGCGGCCCTTCTTTGAGGAGTCCTCCGCCTCCTCTGCCGCCTTCGTTCCTTCTTCTCTCCATATGTGGGGAGAAACAGAATTTTCTCCCCTTCCAAGGTTTGGCTCGCAAAATCTCGAGCCTCCCCAGTGGTATCAAACAGTAACCACACCATTGTATATTTGACATCCTTTACAATAAACGTAATAGTTGCCAACTCCTTTTCAAGTCCACAGTGATGGTGTCGAGGGACTTAGAATATGTCCTCAACATCACTGTTCATTCATTAAAGTTTCTTCCCACTGCTTGGGGGCCACTGCCAATACAGTGTTTTTTTGTTGTTGCCATGCTTGAAAAAGAAAAAAAAGAAAAAATGTTGAACACAAAATCCAAAATGTTCCAAATAAAAGGTCCAATAAAAACACACAAAAAAACAGAACAGAAAGACGGAGCAAAGAAAAAAGAACGAAGGAAAACAGTTCAATTCACGGCAACACAATTCCACCACTCAGATAATCCACAAAAATACAGGTGCTCCAGTTCAGCGTTGCAGCACATAAACATTCCTCCACGAATTCATAAATTTTCCAAATTTTGGTATTTAGACACGCCCACCAAAACAACAATTCTCAGCTAATTGAGTCACTCGGCGCATCCGCAGCAGACAAATGTCTAGGACCCAGTTAGGATTACTTATTCAAGAAAAAAAAAACAAGATAAAAAAATAAAATTTCCCCACCGAATTCCTAAAAGACAGATGCCTACTTTGCAGTCGCGACTTCAACGGTTCTTTAATTCAAGACGGCTTCCAAGCACGTCTTGACAGTGTTAACTCTCGTAAGTGAATGACAAACTCACGCATGGGTAAGCGAGATAAGGCAGCTACTTTATTTCATAAATTTGTCATATAGACAGTACAAAGAACTTTGCGGGCTGGACAAATACATTAATGAATGAAAATGAAATATAATGAATAAATGAGAGACGAAACCCAACACCCGCCGATTGGATCTTTCTCGAAAACATATTTTCTTTTTTTTTTTGAAATCAGTATGAGGTTTCGAACCTCTTACTTAACATGTTTTCTTTCTTTTTTCTTAAAGCACAAAATTGAGGTTATAAATCACTACAAACTAATCCAATAAGATGAGGTTTCAAACCCTGTGACGAGGGTCTTTCACCTCCTACTCTTCGATATATTCATCATTATCTTCAATGCCGCTTGAGTTCCTGTATCCCGCCATTTCCCATGCCTCACTCATGTAGGACATGTAAGTCGTGTAAGAGCCACCCGGCCATATGCGACATTCCTCCCCAAATCCTTTAAGGGAAACCTTATGACCTCCACAGCTATCTGCGGAGGCCATTCGGGATCCCGTGTGAAGGGCATATCTACTGTTTCTTTATGTTCTTCTACTATTTTTTCCACCTCCCCGCCCTTGTAGAAAAAGATAATTAATTGATCATCTTTAAGGGTGGGGTGGTTTCTTCCACCGTGGGTGGCACAACTTCGGGACATGCAGTCGGCACATCATCTCCCCGCTGAGATGACCCGTTCTTCTTCCTTCTTTTCTTTCTTTTCTTCCTGGCTTCGGGAGAGTGGAGCTCTTCCGCTTTGTCCGGAGACTCTCCCCCGCCTTCCGAAGCCTTAGGTTCCTTCGGCGGGCAACTATTGTTGCCTTCTTCCTTTTTAATCCTTTTTGAGTTGAGAAGGCTGAAGCCTCCTCGATCACATCCACCTCTCCCTTTGACCGGGTAGGGGAGGTGGCATCTAGTGACTGTTCCAGGACCTTAACATGGTCCTGGAGGCAGTTCCTTTTAATGTGGCCTGGCTGCAGGCACGAGTGACACTTTGGGGGACGTCCCTCAAGTATCACCGGATACCTGCTGCCAGCCATTTTCAAGAAATCTGGAAAAACCAGTTCTGTTGCGGCCGATGGGGTCCACAGGGTCAAAATCGCTTTTGACCCTTCCCAATCGACCTCCGGCAATACTCTTACATTTAAGAGCCTGGGCCCGCCATCTCCCAGTCCCCGTCAGATGGTATCTTCAATCCAATCCGCTTCGGTGCCCGAGGGGAGCCCACATATCCAGGCTCGTATTAATTTTCTTCCACAATATGACGGGAGAAACAGGATTTCCTTGCCTTCTAAACGCTGTCTCGCAAACTGGCGAGCCTTTTCCCCGTTGTCAAATAGCAACCATACGGTTGCATGTTTGGCACCACGGGATATATATTTTACAGAGAACAAATGTTCTTTTTTATGACTTGTTTTGGGAAGACGGTGATGGAATTAAGAACTTTAGAATACGTTCTAAGTACAATCGTCTTCTCCTCCATATCTTTTAACCATTGCTTAGGCGGGTTAATTTCCCACTCTAAGACAGAGTTTTTCTTTTTAAGTTCCTTCTCTGCCATGTCAAAAAACAGTTCAAAGGTAGTTCAAAAGAAAGTCTGCCAAAAAATTAAACCGAATAAAAATAAAACAAAATAAGGGGGAGGGGAGGAAACTGAAATTAAAGTAATGAAAAGAATGAACCAAAATTTAGAAAGAAAGAAATAATAGAAGAAGGGAAAAGTTAAAGAAAAATCTCACAAATAGCACAGACAGTGAATCCTTTGTATAATATTCCAAAAAGGTAATCCAAAAAGGTAATCCAAATGGCTTATTCTTATTTTTGTGGCGAGATACGCCCACTAGAATTCACAAGAAGAATTTTGTGAACCTATTTTTTTTTTTTATTATTTTTTTTTTGTACTTGTTTCAGTCATTTGACTGCGGCCATGCTGGAGCACCGCCTTTTAGAGTGGTGAAAGAGTACAGCAGGGATCACCACCATCCCCTGCCGGAGCCTCGTGGAGCTTTTAGGTGTTTTCGCTCAATAAACACACACAACGCCCGGTCTGGGAATCGAAACCGCGATCCTCCGACCGCAAGTCCGCTGCCCTAACCACTGGGCCATTGCGCCTATATCAATATATTTTATGGAAATGAAACAGTAATTACAAGAAAGAAGAAATATACTAACATTTAGTAAATTATAAGTTTTGGGATTAATATTATTTTGATGGCGGCACAATGGCCCAGCGGTTAGGGCAGCGGACTCGCGGTTGTCGAATCGCAGTTTCGATTCCCAGACCGGGCGTTGTGTTTATTGAGCGAAAACACTTAAAGCTCCACGAGACTCCGGCAAGATGTGGTGGCAATCCCTGCTGTACTCTTTCGCCACAACTTTCTTTCTTTCTTCTGTTGGTCTACTTGCATAGCCAGCGGGGTGGCGTCCTTTGAAGGCTAAAACAATGCAAAGCGCATTGTGACCAGCGATGTGTAGTAACATTTGATAGCCTGGTCGGTTACGGTGATCACGGTGATTATTTTGATATTATGTAGAAAGATTTTATAAGACAATTTTGTTAATATTCCTGCAAATTAAGGTGGCGAGCTAGCAGAATCGTTAGCACGCCAGGCGAAATACTTAGCAGTATTTCGTCTGCCGCTACGTTCTGAGTTCAAATGCCTTTCATTCTTTCGGGGTCGATTAAATAGGTACTAGTTACGCACTGGAGTCGATATAATCGACTTAATCCGTTTGTCTATCCTTGTTTGTCTTCTCTGTGTTTAGCCTCTTGTGGGTAGTAAAGAAATAGGTATTTCGTCTGCCGTTACGTTCTGAGTTCAAATTCCGCCGAGGTCAACTTTGCCTTTCATCCTTTCGCGGTCGATAACTTAAGCATCAATTGCATACTGGGATCGATCTAATCGACTGGCCCCCTCTCCCAAAATTTCGAGCCTTATGCCTTGAGTAGAAAAGAATATTCACGCAATCTAAGAAATTATTGATAAAATGCAAGAAGAATTTTTGACACGATAAGATCTAAATGCGATTTTCTCAGTAGTACAGCAGCATTCCTCCTAAACCAGGACTGTCACGTTATGTTGGCAAATAATCTTTACTCCAAAATTATCGCTGTTCTCATCGTGAAGCTACTGCAATTGAAATAATTTTCACAACTTTACATCAAGAATCTTCGTTCTCTGTTGAATTTGGTAGGTCCTCAGTTTCATGTAATGTGCATCTTGCAGTAGCATCCTTGTATTTGAATGATCTTTATCCTCAGTTAGAGTGTGGAACTTGTCGGATGATAATATACCCGGTGGTCAGTATGATTGCTGTGGCCGGCAACGCTTAGCATGCATTGAGCCACAATAGCAGATGTACTATGTATGATAGATAAGCACATTAAGCAAGCAACGCACGCATGCACACACACACACATGCACACACACATGCACACACACACACACACACACACATCATTTCGGCGTTTACAACTTTACACGTATGAACGTATGTCTTCTTGCAAGGCATCATACATAAGACTCATTGAATTCAGAATTAAAAAAGATCAAATATCATATTCTCTGCACGACCATTTACCGCTGCTGTAACATTATAACACAACTTACAAATTATCTACGTAACAAAATTATCACTCAGTAAGAGATAGATTTTACATACACAGCACATATAATATAATAATAACGATAATAATAATAATAATCATAATAATGATAATAATAATAATAATAATAATAATAATAATAATAATATAATAATAATAATAATAATAATAATAATAATAATAATAATTATAATAATAATAGGTAATCACCTCTCACTACCTTAAATAATACATTTCACAACAAATAAACAAACGAAGCGGTATATTAAGAACAGATAAAGCAGAGCAGATTAGATGTAAGACACTTTCTGATGTAAGATAATTCTGAACACATCTCAGAAATGCAGATGTGCAGCTGGTGATGCAGTAGCAAAAAACCAAAACAAACAAACAAAAAACTCGTGACTATAATAATAATGATGATGATGGTGGTGGTGGTGATGATGGTGGTGGTGATGAACATAAACATAAATGACGAGAATAAGATTAAGAAATTTAATTTTAGGACGTAAGACTGATGAGTTGATATTTCATTAATAAGCAAGGGACAAAAATTTAAAAATTGTTAAATGTTTCACACACACACATACATACACACACTCACATACACACACACACACATATATATATATGCATGCTTATATATATAAATGCATGTATATATATATATACATATATCTGTATACATACACACGCACAAACACACACACATATATGTATATGGACACACATACACATACATACATATATAGATAGATAGATGTACACATATGCATATGCAGATATAGGGGGTAGGGAGTTAGCGGGAGTGTTCCAATTTTGCCGAGAGAAAAGATTGCTAATATCAACAGCATAAACAACAAGAACACGAACAAGAACAGCAATAATAAAGGGAAATATAAACGAAAGAAAAAGAATAAAAACATCTGAGAAAACTAAAAGAATCCCTGATGAAGTTTGGGTAATTAAAAAATATGGATTCTTTGGCAAATACTGAGATAGAGAGAAGAGATTAGGGAGAAAGTTTCCGGAATGATAAGAAATATATGAATGAAATTAGCGAATGTATGGGAAAACAATTTGTTGTGAGTGTACAAAAGGAAAGAAAGAATATTTGACTGAAACCAAATAAGAACTATAAGGAATGAATATTGAATAAGTGAAAAGGAATAGAAAAAGCAGGGAAGACAGCAAAGAGAAGAAGAAGAAGAAGAGTCCGATGGGGCTGTGACAATCAGTCACTATGGTATGTTATATTATATTAGTAACGATAGGATCACAAGTAATATATATACGAAACACTGTTATGTTTCTGAGAGATTCGGAATTGAAGAAAAAATAGAATGAATCTTTAGGAAAAGTATGCAAGCTGGACATTATAAGATAATTGAAGATTGTGTAAAAATGGTAAAAAAAAGCGTATGCTTATTAGAGAAGAGACAAAGAATATGGGAAAATAATGAGAGTTAATATTTGTTGCTTGAAAGAAAATATGGTGTAAGACGAGAATAAAAACTGGAGAGTTATAGCTTAAGAGGTTAATGTTAACAGATATGAACAATGAAAGGGTAAAACAATAAAAGCGGAATTCTATGTTCTACATAGACATAGGATAATTCTATAAGAAGAAGTAAATTGGAACTTAAACAATGCTAAAATAATTCATAGCAGTGAAAACTGCAAACATTGGCGGGAATGGAATTTGAAGTAACAAAGTAGGAAACGAAAGAAGTGGACATTTATTTTTTGTTGTTATAGTTGCAGATATTTTATCAGAATGTAAGTAATGTTAACCAATATGGAAGACGACATTGTTATAAGAGCAGATAGTGATCTTATGCAAGAAGTTACCGAATTACGAAACTAGAAAGCATCTGGTGTTGATGAGTTGCAGTGGCGGCAGAGGATAAGAAAACCTTTTGAACTTTTAAATAATATATTATATGTCCGATATATATTGCCAGAATAGCTGACATGAAGTAGAACAATTCTGTGTTTGAAGAACACAGACAAAGGCAATGTAGCTGATAATTTCAGACTGATAACGTGTACCGGTATTGGTGATAGATTGGTTAGAGAAGTTACAGTGGATCGTACTTCGATATATATATATATATATATATATATATATATATATATATATATATATATATAGAGAGAGAGAGAGAGAGAGAGAGAGAAAGAGAGAGAGAGAGAGAAGTACATGATATATTAGTAGCAGAGAAGGAAAGGATGTGACACAGATAGTGAGATAGAGAAGGAAATTGAGTGAAAGAGAAAGAAAGGGAGAGTGAGGAGCGAGCGAGAGAGAAAGAGAGAGAACGCGCACAGAGGTTAAGGATCAATTACTTGTAGAATAAATTCATACAGCGAGATTGTGCAAAGCCATATACAAAGATTGCAATGGCATAGGTAGGTTGAGTGTGAAAGAAGGAAAAAAATGTGCATGAAATAATGATGCTGCATTCATGAATAATAAACTATTTATAGATGATACAGTAACGGAATATATAAGAAGTTGATAATAAAAAAAGTTTGCGTTATTGTAAAGCCAACTGATCTTGTTAGACAAACATTAGGTAATATTAATATCAATAGAGATACCTTCAAAGGGGATAGCTTATACGCTTTGAAATATTGTGATCCTTTCAATACTATTAAAATTACTGGTACAAATGATAAATATGGCTGACGTGAAAAATGATAATGAAGATCAAAAGAAGTTTCATTGGTGTCTGGGCGTAGCGGTTTAGCAAAGCCATCGGAATTTGTCGTTTTTTTAAAAACTGAAGTCTTAATTATTAAACAAAGAAACGAGAGGTAATACGTATGTCAGAGTTGAATACGTTAAAATGTATTTTGATGAAATCAACGATTTTATGTTAAAATAGGTGGTTAAAGATAAGCTAAATGCCAAAAATGAAATTTCTGATTTAAGTCGGCCATATTTCTTTAAGAGTATTATTGTGTAGTAGTTTCGAGAAATAGGAAAACAATCTAGGTTAGTGAAGGAGACATGAAAAGCAATGATTTCATAGAGAGAATCGCCATACAATTCTGATGATGGAATGCATATAAATACAAGTGTGTATAAGTATGGTTCATCTGTGGATGTGTTTGTCTACGTGCTTCTATATCTGAACATGTATGTGTCTATGTGTGTCCGTACGTGTGTGTGTCCTTTATGTCCTTTATCTCTATACGAATGGAGTATTTGCTTTTACTGTTCTCTCCCTTCTTTCTCTCTCTCTATCGACAGACACAGGTACAAAGACTTTCACACATGCGCACGCACTTAAAATGTATGCACAGTTTGCGCCATAATACATCATTTAAAGCTTTCTACTCAGTGCATGTTTTAACATTCTACTAAATATGTATGCATGCTTGGTTATGAATGTGTGTTTGTGTTGAGTTGTGCGCTGTATGTGCATGTGTATACATGAATATACACATATACATACATATATATTCATAAAGATATACGTATATATACATATGAATATGTGTGTATATATGGAGATATACATACACACACACACACACACATATATATATATATATGCATATATATATATACGTATACACACATATATACACACGTTTACACGCATATATACATGTGTATGTGTAAGAGTGTGTGAGTACTGTATGTATAATTATACGTGTCTCTAACTTCTTTTTTAAATGTGTATATCTACATTTTTATGTGTGTGTATTTACATTTATGCATGTATATTTGTATGTATATATATAGATATATATATACATACATATACTTATGTGTGTGTGTGTGTGTGTGTGAGTGTGTTTGTGTATGTGTGTAGAGTGTGTGTCTATTTTTTGTATGGTTATAGTATAGTTTATGCATTTTATTTTATATAGTTTCCATTGATTCTTCTTCGTCATGTAAAACAGATATTAATGCGCTCAGAAAATACACCCCGAGGCGCTGCTGCATCGTCAGAGTGTTGGGGGAGTGGCGTTGGAGAGAATGATAACAATGCGCAGCCACAATTGACGAGTGATTTGCTTGCAGGGTGCTAGTCATTTGGGTAACGTACAAGAGCTGATAATGAGACTTTTAGCATCATTAACATATGACCAGCAGCTAGCTCACACTTGAGCACTCACATACTCACAGAGAAGACAATAATATACACTTAATAATGCAGTTACATATAGTATTGTACACAAACGCACACACACACGCACAAATGTATATATGTACGAGCGTTGCTTTCTGAACTAGATGTACACGTGTGTATGCTAGATATTACTTCACACAACACATAAGCCATTGACACATACAGGACATGATGTATATCCACTACGCAAGGTGTGTATAAATGCACGGCACTTCACGCAATATCAACGGACTGTATATACTTTCTACAACTCTAAATGTACTAAATGTATACATATATACAGTTTTTATATATTCATGAATTGTTATATCAGATCTATACAGATGCATACCTCTCTATTTATATTTAAACTATTCCTCCACATATATCATTGTATATCCACATATACTCCATTTATTTTTACACTGCATATGAACATACCCCCATATCTTCAAAAACATGTACATTCATATAGAATTTTGCATACAGGTAAATGCTTCATATTTTACTAGATGCATACAAATGCGCACTCTTTTGCATGACACATGTACATACAAACATGCATTACATATGTACTCATACCAAGCATAGAAATACACCATCTTTACAAATACACATTTTTACGTGAATAACAGTATCTATGAATGTATGCATGCATATATATATATATATATAATATATATATATATATATATATATATATATATATATATATATATACATACATATGTATATATTTATTTATTTATTTATGTGCCCTTTTCAAGCCTAGCCAGGCTCATGGGCCCGGTTTCCCGGTTTCTATGGTGTATGTGTTTCCCCCAGCTGGACGGGACGCCAGTCCATCGCAGCGTTACTCAAGAAGCAGGAAGAAAGAGTAAAAGAAACTTGGGGCAAAAGAGTACAACAGAGGTCGCCCCCCACCGGAGCCTCGTGGATCTTTTAGGTGTTTTCGCCCAATAAACACGCACAACGCCTGGTCTGGGAATCGAAACCGCGATCCTCCAACCGCGAGTCCGCTACCGTAACCATATATATATATATATATATATAATATATATATATATATATATGAATAAATAAATAAATGGAGTTGAACGAAAATGTTAACAAAATTCCTTTACTCTCGACATATGTTTCGAAGACAACATGGTTTTATTCCAAAGGAATAAACGGTGCAAGATGCAATCTTCTCATCAGGAAAGAAAGGGAGCCTCTCTCAACAACAAGACAAAATAATAATTGCGATGACTGCCTACATGGTAAACAAAACGATAATAAGTGTTTAAAAAAACCATTAGTAGAATTGACGTCAAAGTTAGATAGTAGGAAGAGAATGGTTAAAGGAATAATAAGTAGGGAACAAATAGAGAGGGATTAGAAGAATGTTCAAAGGCTTAGGAAAGAATTTCTCTATTGAAGTGGAGTGCATGTTAAACTAATTGTTCAAATAATAATGACTATCGAAATCATTTATATGAGTAAAAAGTATATTGCTGCCAGTGCTTACATTTGTACGATTTCTTTATAAGTGTGTTTACAAGGGGATCCTTAGAGAAGAGAATATGGACGAGTTCAGAGTTGCAAATGTTACAAAATCTCCTGCCCTTATCAAAAAGAAAGGATACAGACAGTATGAACCAATCTAACTTAAAATCTATATTATTATCTTTAAGACGCCAAACTAATTTACTTAGCCCTGTACTATGTTGTTTTTTACTATCCCTAAATGATGAATAATGGTTTGAAATTCTCTTGGATAACTGGGAAGTGGACGCACCTATATAGAAGAAGACATCGGTACCGGAAGAAATTTTACACTGGTAAATAGAATTCTTAATCTTAGAATTATTAGACAAAAATTTAATTCTGTTGGGGTTGTTTTTATTGCTATGATTGTTGTTACTATTATTATTACCCCCACCAACAACACTATTCCTATTATTATTAGTATTATTATTGGAAATACAACTAATAATACTATCAGCAATAGTTTTGTTAACATCTTCGTTCAACAATAGTTTTGTTAACATCTTCGTTCAACTCCATTTATTTATTTATTCATTCATATATAACACACAAATTTCTGCTCATGAACCCGGAGTTTCTACCCTTGGATAGGTCGCTTCAACCGTGTTTCTGACGTGAATTTGCTACCCTGGTATCGGTTCATCGAATTTTCCATGTTGACGGTAAACATAGGATAATTCATTCACCTATCGATATATATATATATAGCAGTATAACCCGGCCTTGCCCGGGATTAAGTTACGATTATTAACCTAATCAAGTTCTTTATTTCAAACCAAACTAAGTACTATCGACTCTCAACAAAACACTTTTTTACTCGGCGTAAAATAAAAGCAAAACTCTTTCACACCCAAAGTAATGTGTATGAGAGAGAGAGAGAGAGAGAGAGAGAGAGGGGAGATGAACGATTTAAAATAAGTAAATGATTTAAAATAAATATATTGTGATTGTTGTGTGAGAAAGTATGTATATTCTGATTATAAAATATAGTGTCTTTCAAAAATATCCTGAATTTGAACACTATATCTCGTGTTTAAGAAAAACAAAACATTTTACATTTTATTTTTATGAACATCGTCACTTACTCTCTCTCTCTCTCCTTCTCTCACTTTGTCTTTCCCGTGAAACTCTCTGCCCCTCTTCCAATTTTCTTTATCTTATTTTGTTTTTGTTAGACGCCGTCAAAAAGCTATGGCTGATATTTTTTATGGCTAAAAGCTATGTCTGAAAATAGAACTTTACCGCAATCCACGGCTGCCTCGGGAAAAAAATAAGTTGACAAAACCAGATAGGGTGTTGACGAATGTCCTAAAATTTGAGCGACATGGTGCTAATTTGTGGATGTGCATAAACTACAATCACGTACACACACACGCACACACACACACACACATCTTGCCTTATATATATATACAAATAATTATAATTAAGGGTTCTGGGGCAACGCCAATACACAAGAAGTAGCTGTTAAATATCTACGAACCACTCTTAAATTCTTAAATATTAATTTTACCGATATGGTGGTTATTATACGCTGCTCACTGATATAATCATTCTAATGATTACTAGCAGTATAACCCGGCCTTGCCCGGGATTAAGTTACGATTATTAAGCTAATCAAGTCCTTTATTTCAAACCAAACTAAGTAATATAAACGTCAAATTTGGGCGAAATCCGTTGAAATTAGTTATATTATATATATATATATTATATATATTATATATACATTATATATATTATATATATATAATATAATATAAATATATATGGGCAACAGACACGAACACACATACACACACGTACGTACGTACACCTATTGGATGTTTTGTGCACGCATACATGTTCATAAACAGACATGAATGGAAAAAATGTTGTTAAATTTGTAGATTAACACTCGCACGATTTTCACTAAGAAAATAAAATCGTTTTTTTTAGCGTGGAATCAACTACTCTGGTCTCAAAGCCCATTTTGTGGTCCGTGAAACGGAGAGGGGTGTGGGGGAAGCCTCACAAATTGTACCCATTTATATTGTATAATTCACTGACAAATTGTTACTCACCTCTTTGTTTCTTTGTTGTTAAATAAATGGATTGTAAAAAAAACACTTTTTTACTCGGCGTAAAATAAAAACAAAATTATTTCGCATTCAAAGTAATGTGTGTGTGAGAGAGAGAGGGGGGGAGAAAGATGAACGATTTAAAATAAATAAATGACTTACAATGAATATATTGTAATTCGTTTTTCAATTTGCTTTGCAAGATCCTTTATATGAGTTCGTGTGTTGAAGCATATTCTGTTGTGTCTGGAGAGAGTCATTTTTTGTGCCTTATTATTTAACACACTCACCGATAAAATTTCCAGTTATTTCTTATTTTTATTTTCCAAAAATTTTCTTTGCGTGTTTTCAATAGTTTTGACTCTGTCCGTTATTTACACTGCGTTCCCTTTTGCTTGTTTGTGCGCATGTGTGTGGGTCAGTGTGTGTGTGTGTGCCTATACATACACGCATGTACGTATGTATGTGTGTGTGTTTTTGCATGTTTGTATATATATATATATGTGTATGCATATGTATATATGTATGTATGTGTGCGCATCTTTATGTACGTATCCTGCATATTTATGTGCTTGCCTGTCCGTGTTTGTGTATTTTCTAAGTATGTGTGTGTGAGCATGTGTTTGTATATATGCACCTCTGTCTCCTTGTGTGCGCATATCTGTGTGTGTGTGTTATGTAACTATGTACCATGTTTGTATGTATGGATGTGCATTGTTATATGTGTGGATCCATGTCTCCATATGTGTCTGTTCATATAGTCTATATACCTATCCGTCTGTATATTGATCTGTTTATTTACATATCTAACATACAAACACATGCAAACACACGCACACATACATACGTAATGCGTGCATGTATAGGCACACACACACACACACTAACCCACACACATGCGCACAAACAAACAAAAGGGAACGCAGTATATTATAACTGTTGTGTGAGAAAGTATATATACTCTGATTATAAAATATAGTGTCTTTCAAAAACAAAAAAACAAAACGTTTTACATTTTATTTTTTATGAATGTCATCATTTACTCTCTCTCTCTCTCTCTCTCTCTCTCTCTCTGTCTCTCTCTCTCCCTCTCTCACTTTGTCTTTCCCGTGAAACTCACTGCCCTTCTTCCACTTTTCTTTATCTTATTTTTTTCTTAGACGCCGTCAAAAAAGCTAAGGCTGTTTATGAACGTCGTCATTTACGCTCTCTTTCCCTCTCTCACTTTGTCTTTCTCGTGAAACTCTCGGCTTCCTTTTTCCAATTTTCTTTATCATATTTCTTTTTTTGTTTGACGCCGTGAAAAAAGCAATGGCTGATATTTTTTATGGCTAAAAGCTATGTCTGAAAATAGATTTTTACGCTATCCACGGGTGCCTCGGGAAAAAAATAAGTTGACAAAGCCCAGATAGGATGTTGACTAATGTCCTCCTAAAATTTGAGCGACATGCGTGCTAATTTGTGGATGTACACACACACACACGCACACACATCATGCCTTTTATAGATATGATATCCTCAATTTATGCATACATACATACATACAAACATACATACATACATACATACATACATACATACATACATACATATATATATATATAGATATAGATATAGATATATATAAGTATATGTATATGTACACACATACACACACACAAATATATATAGAGAGAGAGTTAGTTAAAAAGGCAAGTAGGCGAAATTTCGATGTCACTGTCGCCACTATTCTTGTAAACGTATAATATATACATACTCCACATAAGTTATTCGATAATTCTTCAATTTAATGCTTTTACTATAACATTGCATGATATCTAAATTATTGATAAGGAGTCGAAATTGCCATGATATTTGATAATTGATGAAGGATCACTGTGTCATATATATATATATATATATATAATATATATATATATATATATATATGCATACATACATATGTATGTAATTGTAATGCGTGAAAGGGCGATCTGTTGAATACCCTACTTAATGAATTCTTTTCTTTTGAATTTGTGAGTGACTTTTAGGAAGGAGGGGAGATAATTTTGAAAAATTCAGGATAAATGTTTCGAGTCGATAAAAATACTTGATTCGTTGTAAGGAAGACAGTCTTACGTTTCAATCTGTTAGTCGTTGTCTGCGCACACATTTCAACTTGGCGTCAGATCAGAAGTTACATCTCTATTTCTCTCTCCCTGTGTCTCTGTCTATCTGTCTGCCTCCCTCTCTCTCTATATATGTATATATATGCACACACATGCAGCACACACACGCACACACACATATATATTTCGTTATTACCCACAAGGGGCTAAACATAAAGGGGACAAACAAATACACACACACACACGCACAATAGTTTAAATAACTTCATGTAAATATTGGGATGAAAAACACCCCTGGATAGAAAAAACCGGAGGGTACTTGTGGCACACGAACCCATATCTCCTGTAAATATTACAGCTGTTCTATTCAAATATAATTCTCAGCCTGATATTTATATGCTTTCGTAACTTTCGAGATCCAACGTTCCAAGAAAGAATTCTTTCACGTATTTTCGATGTTTATAAATGAGTATGGCATCAACAACAATTAGGCTTAACGTTCGCCAAGGATTATGAAAGCTATAAAAGGCCAAGAGAAATGACTAAAGGAAGCAGATGACACGAACAGGGATGATTAAATTAACGGGGAGGTGTCGTGGGCTGCGAATGAATATCGCATCAAATAAAATCTTAATTGTTTCGAAATTTCAATCTAAGCGAGGAACAGCAAACGAAATCTTAGAGGCAATTCATAGTGAGCATAGAGAAGAAAGGGAGATAATTTGAAAACACCCAAAATACACTCGAGTTAATTCATAGGACATACGTCAGCCTTGTACGTACTTTTCTCATCTAAAATCCGCTAAATTACGGCCTCTAATAAAGAGGCATAACCTAACACTGGTTTTAGATGGGCATAAATATAAACACAAAGATGTATTCACGTGCTCACACATACAGGAACACACAAAAGCACACATTTACAGTATGTATATATATATATATATATAATATATATATATATATATAATACAATATTAGGGAATAAATCCAAACTTACAGGGAAAAGTCAGATTTAGGATTGAATCCAATTTTATAGTAAAATATTATATTAAATTATCTCTAATTTAATATAATATTATATATATATATATATATGAAACTGAGACTGTGTGTCTGTCTGTCTGTCTGTTTGTGTTTCCCTAAAACTTGAGAACTACACAACCAACCTCATTCAAATTTTACACATGCCTTACTTAGGGTCCGAGAAGTGTCATCGGCAAAAAAATTTTAACTTTTTACCTAGCGCGAGCCCACAGCAATATCATATCTCTCCACTACGATTCCCTAAAACTTGAAAAACTACACAACCAATTTCATTCTAATTTTACACATGCCTTACTTAGGGTCCATGTAGTTTCATGGGCAAAAAAATGTTCAACTTCTTGCCTAGAGCGAGCCCAAAAACATTTCTCTATTTTATGTCAGATACTTTCACTTTAACAATAAAAATTAGAGTTAATAATAACAATTGAATTATATGTGGTAAGTAGTAATTAAAATCAAACTAAAGAATAATATAATCGTAACATAACACGAGTAAAAATTGGTATAAAATTGCATCAATGACTTGAACTTGAATAAGTGGTTTCACATGAATGGGAATAATTTAAAAATAAAATTAGCGTGCAGAAATGGAATAGTCCAAATGTAGGTGTGCAATACCCATTACCACGGCTTTTACATTAGATTATCTGCTAATTAGCTAGCATTAAGTATCTATAGGAAGTTTGGCTGTATGTAACGTCTGTTTTCTCGAACAGCGCTTCTACTGAGTACTGTTATTATTATTACTGTTTATCACGTTTGTTGGTTCCTCGTAAGGGAAACGTTGTTGTGTTGCATTTGTTAAATAATTGTAAACTGTAACCCTCCCCCTTTGGGAGAAGGAGCTTTGGTTATTGTTTCAAAATTGGTCCCTGTTTGGGGAAATTGACAATATTTTCACCGTTTACACGGAAGCATTTTTGTTAGAATGCCTTCGATAGAAGAAAGTCCAAAAATGAATTTCGCTGCAGCCATCAGCGGGTGCGAACTCATTAAAATTAAAATGGAAGAAATATAAACCTATTTCGGATTGATCACCGACAAAGACGGTGAATCTAGGATAACACCACCAAACGAAATAAAAAATTAAATTAAAGAAAAGATTATTGTCCATAAAGTATACAATGTACAGAAAAAAATATTTGAACACCTGGAGGAAAGCACCATCGAAAAGTGTCTTGGCGCGACTATGAAAGATATCTAACCAGAGGCAGTAAATTTGCCACAATAGAAGCAAGGCTCGAGTCAACGGAGCGTGCAAGGGAATACTCGTCTCGAACCTTGCAAAGTGGAAATATTTTATATTCATCTTTATATCTGGGATGGTAGGACGTCCCGGATAAAAATGAAAAATGTCCCCCAGAAGTAGAAGTAGGCTGGATTGTAGCCACACTTCTATACAAGAGGGAAGACAAGATACAATTGACCGAAATTGCAAGAGATGGGCCTATAATTCCAGTCTGTTATATATTTTGAGTATTGTTATCACTAGCGATATCAAGATATAACTTTGAATTTTGTATTTTATGTGTAGATGTATATATATAGATGTACATGTAATATGTACACATATATATACACATATATACATGCACTAGCACTATGACCCGGCAACGACGGGTCATAATGCTAGTAAATGTATATGTGTGTGTATGTGTATATATGATGTATATATATATATATATATATATATATATATTTTTCGTTGTGCTTATTGTCCTGTATCTCTCTTTTTTTGCTTGTCTTGTTCCTTGGTTTGTGTCTATGTTTTTCGTCTCTCTATGTGTTCGACGTCTTTTTGGTGTCCTGTACACATATATGCGTGTATATGTACATGTAGAGGTAGGTACGTACATATATGTTTATATATATGCATATGTTCTATTTTATTAACATATATACGACTAAACGCACGCACCCTATTAAGTAAGATTGTTCTGTTTATCAAGTTAGCCTTGATATTAACTCTCACGCGACTCTGCTCTTTCTTTTTCTTCTCTCCCATTCCCTTTTTCGTCTTTTTTCCCTCACTTAACTTGTCTCTTCCTCTCTCTCTCCCCCTCACCGTTCTTCATGGTCTCCTCGCACCATTCCCCTTCTTCTCTCTCTTCCTCTTGCTCCTCCTCCCCCATTCCGTCGTCCATCTGCGACGATACTTCCGTCGTAACTGCTATCCTGTCTTTTCTCGCCCGCCTTCTAAGGCTACTGGTCGACATTCTTTCTCTCTCGTCGTCCACTATAATCAGCGTTTGCAATACTTTTTTCGTCTGGCGTTAACAGCCCTTCTTATCTTGTTCTCCTTGTTCTGTCTCTCACTGTATATATTTATTTTTCCACTGTTTATATATATATATTTTTTACTGTTTATATGTTGTACTGTCGTTACCGTCTTGCTTTTTTTACCCCTCTGCGAAAAGATCTCAGAATTTTAATTGATTTGCTTTTCGCAGGAAGGAAGTTTTCTTCGAAGTATACGTCTCGCTTTTATCCTTCGAAACGTTTAGTAGATGAAACCTTAGCGACTGAAGAAGGGGATTTTTCGTTGTGCTATTGTCCTGTATCTCTCTTTTTTTGCTTGTCTTGTTCCTTGGTTTGTGTCTATGTTTTTCGTCTCTCTATATGTTCGACGTCTTTTTGGTGTCCTGTACACATATATGCGTGTATATGTACATGTAGAGGTAGGTACGTACATATATGTTTATATATATGCATATGTTCTATTTTATTAACACATATATATATATATATATATATATATATATATATATATATATATATATATATATATATATAATAAAATAATATGTTACAATTACTCAATAGTCAAGATAAAACTCTGAGTTTTTCATAGCGTTTTTTCAGATGGCCAGATAACCGAAGAGATGGTGTTGTGGATTTCCACTTCAGCATCTGAAACTCAGAGTTTTATCTTGACTATTGAGTAATTGTAACATATTATTTTATAGATAAATTTCCTCTAATTACATAATATCGAGGTCTCTTTCTTTCTTTTGTTATCTTTCCGTTTTTACCAATATATATATATATCTATCTATCTATCTATATATATATATATATATATACGAGGGGCGTTCAATAAGTAATGCCCCTGACCCACTTCCCATTGCAGTAGAGCAACGAAACTTGGAACAGTTATTAGTTTTTTTCTACATAGGAACCACCCAGAGTTACGAATTTCTCCCATCGTTTGATGCAGCTCTGAAGACCGTTTTTGTAGAAGACCCCAGCTTGGTCCTCCAACCACGACGTGGACTTCAGAAATCAAGGCTGCATCATCTGGGAACGCTTTCCTTTCAAAAAAACAACTTCATGGCTGGGAAGAGGTGAAAATCAGAGGGTGCAAGGTCAGGAGAGTACGGGGGATGGGGGATGAGTTCATAGCCGCACGCCTGTGCTTCTGATTAGGCGACACGCGAGTTGTGGATCGGAGCGTTGTCCTGCAGGAGGAGGATGCCTTTGCTGATCTTGCCTTTTGTGGCACCCTTTTTTTTGCTGATTGTGGCACCCTTTGCCAGGAAATCTGTCTTCACTACTCCGTCCTGGTCCCAGAAGACTGTAAGCATGACCTTACCAGCGGAGGGCTGCACCCTTGCCTTCTTTGGAGGAGGTGAGTCACGGTGCTTCCACTGCATTGACTGGGCTTTGGTCTCTGGATCATAGTGATGGACCCAGGTTTTATCCTATGCAATCAGTCTTTTGAAAAATGTTGACTCATATTCTTGGCACATCTCCAAATTCATCTTCGAGCAATCAGCGCGTTCTTGCTTCTGGAAAGGTGTGAGCAACCTGGGGATCCATCTGGCAGACACCTTTTGCATATGCAAATGGTCATGAATGTTAGTTTCCACAGACCCGGTACCAATCTTGACCTCATGGGCTATTTGGCGAATAGTTATGCGTCGATCTTCCAAAATGGCAGCCTCAACTTGACAGACAGATGCCTCATCAATGGCAGAAGGGGGCGACCAGATCTGGGAGCTGTTTCCAAAGAGTTCCGACCATGTTTGAATTCACGATGCCAGTGTTTTACAAGGTCATATGATGGGGCATCATCACCATAAGTTACTTTCATTTCATCAAAAGTCTCCCGTAGTGTGCGTCCTTTCAAATACAAAAACCGGATCACTGCTCGACACTCAACATGCTCCATTTCACACTTGACTCAGTTCAAACACCTGTAAATCGAAACCACAATTAGTTCAGAGCTGTAATTTGTCACTTACTCTATAGAGATATAAATAATTGCACATGCAAAATTTCAGCTAGTTCAAACAACTGCAAGTGGGTCAGAGGCATTACTTATTGAACGCCCCTCGTATATATATATATATATATATATATAATATATATTATATATATATATATATGTTGTGTGTGGTGTGTGTGTGGTGTGTGTGTGTGTATGTGTGTGTGTGTGTGTGTGTGTGTGTGTGTGTATATATACACGTGTGTACTTCTCACGAATATTCAAAGAACTTTGAGTCCGAATGGAGACGAATTATCATTGCTGATATTCTACAGTTTCTTAGAAATAAAAGCACAGACGGCGCTGCTGTAAAGGTTCTTTTAAAAAAAGCACCTCCATTATTTATACCTGTACATAGTCTCTCACTATTTCCTTGTGAAGTCTTGTCCTATGGAGAAGGAATTTGTTTCACGAACGTCTCTGTATTCGGGACATACATCAAGAAATTATAATCAGATTATTTCCGCCTATGGAAATATAGTATTCTATTTTTTCAGATACTCCGCGTGCAAGAACCTGTTACTCATGGGCTGGAGACCTATCTGAGCACAAATTTAGAGAGAATCAGTTGAGCACACATACATACAAAATTGCATTGTGTATCCACGTATATCTACCTACCTACCTACCTACATACCTACCTACCTACCTACATGTGTGTCTGTCTGACTATCTGACTGTCTGTCTGTCTGTCTACGATCCATATTGATCGTTTTTTCCCCTTTTTTCTTCTTTCTTTTTTCTTTTCTTTTGTTTCTTTCCCTTTTTTCTTTTTTATCTTCTTTTCTTTTTACGATCCCTTTTGATCGAAAACCTATCCCACCTTTTGTTTACCAAAAAAGAAAAGCTCTACTTTGTAATCTGTCCCGTCTGTGTGCAGCCCTGTGTGGCTAATAAAGAAACATATCTATTTATCTATCTATCTATCTATCTATCTATCTATCTATCTATCTATCTATCTATCTATCTATCTATCTATCTATCTATCTATCTATCTATCTATCTATCTATCTATCTATCGCTATGATAGATCGGTAGCCACTACACATTCCTTATTTTCTCTCCTTGTTTCTTTCTGTATTCCATTCTATGGAAGAGCGTAGGCTCGAAACGTTAAAGACTTCTTCACTTCCCGAGCATTATATTAAATACATCTGTTTGTTTTCTACACCACCTGTCTTCGTTTTTGCTTTTTTCTTGAATTCTCCCCATATGCATATTATATTTCTATATATTTTTATTTTTTTATTTTTATTATTATTATTTTTATTTTCCCTTTTCTCTTTTTGTCTCTCTCCCCTTCTCCAAACACACAGACACCCACACACCACACACTACACCACACACACACCACACAGCACGCACACAAAACACACACGGACACACAGAGACACACACACCACACAACACACCTCCACAGAATGATCATAGAAAGTGTGACCCCAAATGACATTTGCCAGGCCAACCTACGCACAACACACACTCAGTGACATCGAAATGGACGGCCAAAGTTCTTATAAAACCACAGGCGGTCCAGCAGACCAACGGAAATAACACTTCTTCACTCTCAGATATAAACGCGCACACACACACACACACACACACACACACACACACACGCACACAAAAACACACACGGACACACAGAGACACACACAGACACACACACACCTCCACAGAATGATCATAGAAAGTGTGACCCCAAATGACATTTGCCAGGCCAACCTACGCACAACACACACTCAGTGACATCGAAATGGACAGCCAAAGTTCTTATAAAACCACAGGCGGTCCAGCAGACCAACGAAATAACACTTCTTCACTCTCAGATATAAACGCGCACACACACACACACACACCAAACACACACACACACACCACACACACACACACACGCACACACACATATACACACACCACATACACATACACCCTTTTTTTTTCGCTGTCTCACTTCCTCCTCACCCACTACTACGAAACTAAAAATGTTCAAACTCCCCCCACAACTGATTTGATTTGAAAAGCCCACTAG